>NC_034605.1:2655278-2711425 GCF_900095145.1 Mus pahari | reverse complement strand
GTCCTCTACCAGCATCATGAGGTATGCTTTTAAATCCGAGTCTTGCTTTTCGGGTGTGTTGGGGTATCCAGGACTGGCTGAGGTGGGAGTGCTGGGTTCTGATGATGGTGAGTGGTCTTGGTTTCTGTTAGTAAGATTTTTAGCTTTGCCTTTCGCCATCTTGTAATCTCTGGTATTAGTTGTTATAGTTGTCTCTGGTTGGAGCTTGTTCCTCCTGTGATTCTGTTAGCCTCTGTCAGCAGTCCTGGGAGTCCAGCTCTCTCCTGAGTCTCAGTGGTCAGATTACTCTCCACAGGCAAGCTCTCCTCTATCAGGGAAGGTGCCCAGAGATCTGGCGTTCAGACCTGCCTCCTGGCTGAAGATGTAGGCCCAAAATGGGGACTGTCCCAGAAGATGTGTCCCCTCTGCAGTTTGCACACTCACCTGCACAGACTAGTCTCTGAGGGATCCTGGACACAATATGGCTCTCTCACCTGCTCTGGCGTACAGAGCCTTCCCGGGTGGCCAACTTTCCTCTGGCAGGGAAGGTGCCCGGATATCTGGAGCCCAAAACAGGGTCTGTCCCAGAAGCTGTGTTGCTTCTGTCTGTCCCAGAAGCTGTGTAACTTCTGCAGTCCACACTCTCACCAGTGCAGACTGGAGCCNGGGCAACCCAGAGTAAAGATGGCTCCCTTACCAGCTCAGACAGTGAGAGCCCTCCCTGTGGACACCTCTCCTCTGGCAGGGAAGGTGCCCAGAGGTCTGGAGCCTGAATCATGGGTCTGTCCTAGAAGCTGTGTCGCTTCTGCAGTCCACCATAAAGAAACTTTTAAAGAGGCAAGTTATTTTTGTGGTTGTTTTCTGTTCAGGTGATTTAAACTAGGACTTTGCATGCTGTGTAAGTACTCTGCTGCTCAATGTATATCCAGTCTGCTCCAACATTTCATTTTGAGTCGGTTAGTGAACCCAGTTTGACTTTGAGCTTGCTCTGTGGCCCAGAAATGTCTTGAACTTGGAATCCTCCTGCCTCAGCCTCCCAAGCAGCTTTGCAGGCCTGTGTCACCAGGTCCAGTCAAATGCATAAACATTCTCATGTTTTTTCTTAGAAATGCGTGTTTCCATGAGATGGGAAAGGGATGACTAAGTGCGTGCCACAACCTTCCAAAGCAGCATGTGAGCTACTCAGACCCATGAGCCTCCCGCTTAGAGGCAAAGGGGGGGGGGGAATATGGGATTCGGAATCTGTGGAGGGGAAATGGGGAAGGGAGATATCATTCAAAATATAAACAAATAAAATGATTAATAGTAATTTTAAAAACCCACATGAGCCTGTAAGGGGCATTTGACCCTCAAACCTGACAATATAACAACCTAAGGTGTTGACTCAGGCAGTTATAGATCGAGGCTTCAGTTGTAGGCTGCAAGGCCAGGAGAATCCATGATGTGATATAAAATCCTGAGCACAATAGAGCTAAAAGTCTAAGAACCAGGAGCCCAGAAGTCAGAAAATTGACATTCCAGCTGAAGGCAGGCAGGCAGGCAGGCAGGCAGACAGACAGACAGACAGACAGACGGAGAGCAAATGCCACCTTCCTTCTGTTCTAGTCAACCAGTGGATGGCCCGAATGATTCCTGTCCACACTGAGAACCACCTGCTTCCTTTAGTCTTCCCCAGTCAAGTGTTAGCTCTATAAACACCCTCACAGACATCCCAAGAAATAGCATCATGGGTACCTGATATCTATGTGGTCCAGTCCAGTTGATACACAAATTTTAATGGATTATATAACCACAGTATGGGCATTGGGGGTGCGGGGTAAGCCCTGGTTTGCAGCATTTGCTGGCTTCTGTGGTGTAAATATTCTCACCATGACTACTTTCAAGCTTCAAGGTCCCACAGGAAGTCACTCAATGCAGTGTTCGGAGTAGAAGACCATGATTATATCTCAAATACCAAAGTGATCCGAAACATCTGAGACCAAACTGGGAGTTTGGGGGAGCGGGGGATTCATATTGCTCAAGCTAGTTGCAGACTTGTTCTGAAGCTGAGGATGGTCTTGAACACTTAATCCTCCTGTCTTCACCTCCCAATTGCTTTTTTTTACAGGCATATGTCATCATGTTCATATCCCCAAGTGGGGGAAAAAAAATAAAGTGTTGTTATTCATTTGGGGATGGCTTGCACCTGCAGAAGCCAAGAGGCCCTGTGGGGTGAATTCTTTCCTTCTACCGTGTGGGTGACAGGGACTGATCTCAGGCCATCAGCTTTGTTCCAATTCTGCATTCCCACATGATGCCAAGGGGTGCTATAATGGGATTTTAAATGTCTAAATGATCTTGAAGTGTTTTAGGATGGAGTCTCACTGGGGAACCCAGAACCCAGGCTTGCCTCAAACTCACGACCTTCTTGCCTCATCCTCTGAGGACTGGTGTCATAGGCATGTGCTGCTAAAGCCAGCTACTAAGCTAAGTGATTGTAATTAGGAGTCTCCATTTTGCCTTCCAATGCACCTTTGCTCCTTTTTATATTTACTGTACATTTTATATTTTATTTTATTATGTGTGTGTGTAGGGGGGGTGTCATACAGGTCCCCATCTGAAGGTCAGAGGGCAAACTGTGGGAGTCAGTTCTCTCCTTCCACCATGTTGGTCCAGGGATCAAATTCAAGTCCCCAAGCTTGGTGGAAGTCACCTTTACCGGCTGACGCTAAGCCCCCTGCTTTTATATTTGAAACAGCCAACAGCGTTCTTACTTTTCATTGAAGACCTTTCCTGGAAAATCGACTCTTCCCCATCCCCACGTTCAGCTCAGCAGCTGTACTCAGCCCTGAGGGCTTCACTTTGTGTTCGTGAGACCGTGCACCAAAGTACAGAGGCCCCGTGGCCTCTCTTGTGCCAGCGGGCTGACTTCTACCGCAGCCGTAGTGGAGCAACCTTGAAAGCACTTTGGCGTAGACACTCGAGTTAAGAACAGAAAGTAAAACTAAGCTTTCTTTTCATATCTAAGGCAAAGCTGGAGTCTCATTTTCTAAAACATAATTTTATTAGTTTTTCTGTCGCTTGGAACCAAGGTATCATGATTGAGGTAGTTTCATATATGTATGTATATGTGTATATATATGTGTGTGTCTATGCATGCGTATATGTATACACACATATGTATTCTGTCCCTATTAACCTGGCAGGACTCTATTTGTCACCTATAAAATGCGTTGCCACCAGCAGCTCACTGGTGGTCCCCCCCCCTCCCCAGACAGGGTTTCTCTGTGTAACCCTGGCTGTCCTGGAACTCACTCTGTAGACCAGGCTGGCCTTGAACTCAGAAATCTGCCTGCCTCTGCCTCCCGAGTGCGGGGGGGGGGGGGGGGAATTAAAGGCGTGTGCCACCACGCCCAGCTCTCACTGGTGTTCTTTACCCAAGGCTGGACTTGTAGAACAGCTGCCCCTGCATAAACACTGGGCGTGGCACAGCCCCAAAGGCATCTCCTGCAGGAGGACCTAATTGAGGAAGTCTGAGAGACTAAGGATTGCTGACCCCGACAGTATCAGCCAATCAGGAACTGCTGTTTAGAAGGGATGCTTTCTTAGGACCAATGGGGCGCGGGTGGAGGGCATTAAGGGAGCTTGCAGCCGCGTTCAGACGAGCTTGCTCTGGTGTTTTTCACCTGCTCCTGGAGTCTGTGCCTCCATACCACCTCACCTTCAACCCCCAAGGGCAGGTAGGGTCAAGGAGGGGACGGACCAGGGCACAGGCAACGTGGAGTAACTGAATGAAATGCTTGTGTTTGAGTGGGAGGCACTTCATAGCTGTATGCTGAGTGTGACTGTCCTCAGAGTCTGAGAGAAAGCAGTTGAGCATGAAGCCTTGCCAGGAGGGCTCCTCAAAAGCACCCCAGTTCCTGCTCTTGGTGCTACATCCCTACATTACTGAGACTTGGCGGGGGGGGGGGGGGGGGACGGACTTCTACCTGCCTTGCTCATGTATTACCGTGTCTAGTGAGGGCAGCTAGCGAGAGCTCCCCACGCAGCCACAGCCTCTAAGTAATCTAGTAAACCTGGTGGCTGAAACAATCCTTCCGAATCAGCTATTTACTAGCTTTGTGGTTGGGGTCAAGTTAGTCTTTCTGACCTTTGTTTTCCTCTTCTGTAAAATGGGATTCTGTTTTGTTTCTTTGCACAATATGTGCTCCCAGAAAATTGAAGAAGTTCAAAACAGTGACATTAGGAAAATAGGCTGGAGCCCAGGGCCTCATCTTGGTGAGACCTCCTCCAAATGGTCTCTGACGCTTCAAAGCCATTGGAAGTAATTTTATATTCAAGTGATTTGTAACTTCCAACCAGAGTGGTACCCCTCTTGAACGGTCCTGGGCATCTTTGAAATAACATGGGAGTTATAGCCATGATTATTCTGCTTTCTTCTCTTACCACCCACAGTTCCCTTTTAAGGAAAGATCTCCTTAGGGACATCAACAAGGCCAGCTGCCCTAGATTCAGATTGTTAAACTTTTAATTTAGTTCTACTGTGAGAAGGACCAAATGTCTCCCCGAAGCTCTCTGATGTCTGAGCAAGCGTTAATCTTTGGGAAAGCATTTTTTTTTTCTCTTAACGCCTTGATGTTAGCTACTCATGAAATATTGCACTTTTAAATTAAGTAATTGCAGTCTAGCTTCTCTTCCAGTGACCAAAAGGGGCTTCCGAGAAAAAGACTGTCCTATACCTTCCCTTCACTACTGGGTTTCTCTGTATAACGTAAAGTCCAGTTCTGCCGAGGGTAATGCCTCCTGAGAGAAGAACTTGGATTTTAGGGCTGTTCTCTTCAAATCTGCTCTGTCACCTCCCCTTTCAAGGACAGTTAAACAAATAGAAGATATAGCTTCCTGGTTCTTAGGTGAGCTTTTCAACTTGGGCTCATTGGAATTGCCCAAGTAGTGATCAATAAAGTGGGCTAAAAAGAGGCTAAGCATGGTTCTTGACGGATCTGAAGTCAGTACATTGGTCACAAGCCATCTGAAGACCCTCCCTTGGATAGAGACCCTGTAAGAGCAATCCCACACCCTATGGAGCCAAACACCTACAAACAGCCATGCATATGAGGGGTTCTTTATATGTGAGGTCTCACAGCTCCTGATACAGTGCTAAGGAATGCTATTATCATTTCCACCTCACGGATTCCATTCTAGGGCTGGTATGATTTGGATAAATATCCCCCAAAGGTCCACACGTCCAAGGCTCTGTCTCCAGGACGGTGCCGTGGGCAGGTAGTAGAACTATTGGAAGGTAGGATCTAATGGGAGGTCCTTAGGTTAGCAGAGGTGTATATTTGGATTGGCATGGGAGATCATAGTCTGCTTGTCTTCACTACTTTGCTATGGTAGTGCTAGATCACCATGACCAAGGCAACTTATAGAAGAAAGTGTTTATTGGCTTACAGTTTCAGAGAGTGAGTCTATGACTGTCATGGTAGAAAGCATGGTAGCAGACAGACAGAGAGGCAGGCATGGCCCTGGAGCAGTAACTGAGAGCTTCCATAAGCACAAGGTGAGGAGAAAACTAACTGGGAGTGGTTTAGGCTATTGAATCTTGAAATCTTGAAGCCTGCTCCCAGTGACACACCTCTTAACCCTTCCCAAACAATGCTACCAACTTGGGACCAAACATTCAAGTGTGGGGGCCATTCTCATTCAAATGAGCAAGGCTTTCTTCCTCACTTTGATTCCTGCCATATGAGATGGTTGATTTTCAAACATTGTCACATGCTTCTGTCACAATGGGCTGCCTCAGGAAGCTCAAAGCTGTTAGGGCCATGTGATCTTAGACCAGAAGCTCCAAAACAATAAGGCAGGCTGGAGAGATGGCTCAGAGGTTAAGAGCACTGGCTGCTCTCTTCCAGAGGTCCTGAGTTCAATTCCCAGCAAACACATGGTGGCTCAAAGCCATCTGTAATGAGATCTGGTGCCCTCTTCTTACTTGCAGACATACATGCAGGCAGAACGGTGTATATATAATAAATAAATCTTTTTAAAAAATAGAAGGGCTCCAGATCATCTATTTGAATGATTTGTCACCAGAGAATATAGTTAGAAGAAATTAGAAGGTTTAAGAGGTGTGGCTTTGTTGGAGGAAGTGTGTCACTGGGGGCGGGGCTTTGAGATTTCAGAAACCCAAGCCAATCTCTCTCTCTCTCTCTCTCTCTCTCTCTCTCTCTCTCTCTCTCTCTGTAAAGCCAATCTCTCTCTCTCTCTCTCTCTCTCTCTCTCTCTCTCTCTCTCTCTCTCTCTCTCTCTCTCTCTCTCTCTCTCTCTCTCCTCTCTTTCCTCCCCTCTTCTCTCCCCCTTCCTGATTCCCTCTCCCCTCTCCTCTCTTCCTACCTGTCTGCAGATCAGAACGCAGTCCTCAGCCTCTGCTCCAGTGCCATTCATACCCACCCTGATGACAATGGACTAAACTTCTGAAGCTATCACCACGCCCCCAGTTTAACACTTTCCTTTTCAAGAGTTGCTTTGGTTGTGGTGTGTGTTCGCAGCAATGGAACAGTGACTAAGACACCGAGATAATCTTTTCTCTCTCTCTTTATAAGTTAATTATCTCAAGATTCTGTCATAGTGGTAGAAGGTTGACTAACACAGAGGCTGCTGACCCCTCCCCCCCCCCCAAGCCTTGCCCTTTCTTGTACGGCCTTGGCTGACCTCGCCCTAGAGCTGAGATGACAGCATGGAGGCAGGGCTGCTTAGCAAACCATCACCTCTACAAGTGAAACCCACACATCTTCTCATGTACTACTTTTATTACTTGGTGGCTTTGGTGCAGTCATGGGAGGGTCATGGCATAAGCAATCTCTGTGAACAAATCTCAGTTCTGAGGCATCTTAGCGTGTGATCTCATGATGATGGTAAAGACGTCACATAGTAAGTCGTGACCTCCTTTCAGATCTACACTGAATTGAAGCTCTGCCCCTAATATGGTGCTGCCATGAGGAAGGGACTCTGGCAGGTAATTAGTGTTCAGTGGGTGAGCTGTGAATGTCTTTATTAATAGAAAGAGTAGACAGCAGACATCTCTCTCTGCATGTGCCCGTAAGAAACGCTATGGCCAGACTCAGTGAGAAGCTGGCTTTCTGTAAGCCAGCAAGAATGCCTTCCCAGAAATCAAGCTTCCAGAGCCTTGATCAGGGGTTCTCAGCATCTCAAACTATGGAGGAATCAATTTCTATCATTCAGGCCACACATCCTGTGCTCTTTTGTTATGGTACCCCAGTAAACCAACACAACAATAAAGGCCACTCTCAACACTACATCAACTATTCAGTGTAAGTCCATAGGAAAGATGGTTTGTTTTGTGCATTGCAAATGAGGTGTGGGGAAGCCACATGCTTTAATGGTGAAAGGTTGCATGTGCTTTGCATGCACATGGACTAATAGACACATACACACTGATGCACCAATGGAAAGGTTGTCCTTGTACTAGAGATTAGGGTGATGCAATACTGAGAATCAGAAAGATGCTCTCTGTGGTGATAGGATCATTCTATAGCTTGTCTTACATCTTGGTGGTGTCTCTGTGGGTGTATAGATTGGTCAAAAATCACCAACCTATGCACTAACATGTATGTTATATAACTTGTCACTCAAAATGATCACAAAATTAAAATGTTTTTTTAAATGAATAAAAAAAATGAATCAGAACTCTTAGTTCTGACTTCTGTCTTCACCACATATCAATTATGTGATACTGTTCAAGGCATACAGCCTGTGACTTCATGTCTTTGGATCTTTCAGATTCCAGTTTCTTCTCTCTCTCTCTCTCTCTCTCTCTCTCTCTCTCTCTCTCTCTCTCTCTCTCATTCATGTAGCTCAGGCTAGACTCAAACGTGCTATGTATCTGAGGATGACCTTGAATTCCTGATCCTCCTACCTCCACCTCCCAAGCGCTAAGAAAACAGTCTGCTATTTTCTTAAGATATATTTCATAAACGTGATTCATTCACTTATACCGTCATGCAATGAATATGCAATGAACACCTGCTACATGTCAGGGTCTGGTCAGGTAGACAGCAGGAAACGACCATCCGGAAAATATAGTCAAAAGCCAAAGCCCACCAGGGCCCTGTGACCACAGAGTCGATTGCCTGGGGAGAGAGGAGGAGGAAGCTCCAAGCAAGATGAGAGGAATGTCATCCGCTGCAAGGTGAAGGAGAAGTACCCAGAGGAGCTTCCAAGTTTCAAAGCAGGAGGAAAGGGGAGCTATTCACAGATCAGAGGGAGACAGGCTCTGTGTGCAAAGGGCTTGAGGTCCGGGTAGAGTGTTTGCCTGGTAGGCACGAGATCCCGGGTTCTAACCCCTACACCACCAAAAAGGAAGTTAATAAAAAGGTGAACTTAACCCTGGGCAAAGTCAACAGGTGGCATCGAGGCCACTTGGTAAATTTCCATCATCACTGGATGCGTGTGCCATTTCCCCCAGTGACTGAGTACCACGGTCTGTGTAACGTTAACAGGCTCATGGGCCAGAGACAGATGGAGCCCATCCAGCTTCCCACTGAGCTCCTGAAACGGAAGACTTCTGTAAGCATTTTGAGTTGTTCTCATGAGACGTCATGGCTAGCAGGCTGAAAAAAACTTGTGTGGCAATTTGCCAGCTGCCTGATTTTAAATCCAGTCCCTTCGGTGGAAAATGAAATTGAGAACAAATTTCAGAATTCTAATTGGAATCTGTCCCCTGCAGGGAGAAGTCTATTTTTAATGTTTCAATACATTACCCTGGAGAATTCTGGGAACCTAGCCTGGGTTCACATTTCATGCCAGGGAATAGAGCGAGGGGGGGGGGGCACTAGCTTGCCTCCTAAGGAAGAAGCCCACACTATCCCACAGGGCTCCATTTCTCTGAGTTTGAGCCTCAAAATCTACTGAAAGTACAAAGAGCAGATACCCTGCGTCCAGCAGAGGAAGAAGAGGAGGGAAGGAAAGAAAATTCCAGGGAGAAGTTGAAATAGTGAATTTTTTGTTCTCTTGACATTAAGAGCCTCTGTCTATTCTGAAGAGAACTGATTTGTGTGTGAAACTTAGCCAGTGGTGGGGACAACAGGGAGGTAAGGGGAGCCCTAGCACAATGTTCCTCTTAGTATGACAGAGTTTGTGGGAGGGGAGAGATGATGCATTTGGGGAGATACAAGCAGGTCACGTTCAATGTTTATGACTCTTGGGGATATGAAAAACCAGTCTTTCCCGCACTCAACAGTTTGATAAAGTGCTAGAGACATCTGGACTCATTCATCACGTTCCAGAAGAAAAAGCCCAACAAAAGGTGGGCTAGATGATTCCAGTTTAAGGAAAACTGACTTGGCAAATCCCCCAGCCCAAAGCCTTGAGCATTTGAGTCACAAAATGAATGTCCACCTCACTGGTACCAACCTGATGTCTGACACCAAAATTATTTAAATTAGTTGAATTCAGATAGTTCTCAGAGGTCCAGAATGGCTCTTTTTGAAAGACGCCCGAGTTCTCTTGTGTGTTCTCACTTTTAAAGGCCACTCCCACCTCAGAAATAAAGGGCAGGCGATCCAGCCCCTGAGAGTTCCAGGAGAAAAGAGGGAAAGTGATCGGCAGTATGTGTGGTTGGAAAATGTACAGCTGCAGCCAACACAGGGCTTTCAAACAGAAGTGGGCTCTATGCAACAGGAGTTATGGTGTTGGTAGGATTTTCCCACGACTGTGTACTCTTCCTGAGATGAAATCCAGTCCTGGCTTCTCAGTTTCCCCCAACTCATGACATGTTCCATGCCACAAGGAGGCCATTGGTCATGTCAGGAATCGGAAGCGGTGCTTCTGGGTCTCCTACTGGTGATCGAGAAAAAGGATAGAGGACAAGAAAATTCTTGTTTGCCTTGAAAGCATGGGGACACCAATTGATCCCTAGAACCCAGGGGGCGGGGGTGGGGGTGGGGTCCAGACATACTGGTGCTCGCTGGGAATTCAAGAGCCAGTGCAGAGGGATGGGCAGATCCCCATGGCTCACTATCTGTCCTGCTAGATTACTTGCCAAGTTCCACACCACAGAGAGAGAGAGAGAGAGAGAGAGAGAGACAGAGACAGAGACAGAGAGACAGAGACACGAAGAAGAAGGAGGAGGAGGAGGAGGAGGAGAAGGAGAAGGAAGAAGAAGAAGAAGAAGAAGAAGAAGAAGAAGAAGAAGAAGAAGAAGAAGAAGAAGAAGAAGAAGAAGAAGAAGAAGAAGAAGNAAGAAGAAGAAGAAGAAGAAGAAGAAGAAGAAGAAGAAGAAGAAGAAGAAGAAGAAGAAGAAGAAGAAGAAGAAGAAGAAGAAGAAGAAAGGTGAACAGTACCTGAGGTTGTTTTCTGATCACCACACAATGGCCTCTTACGTGTACACACAAAAGAAGCCTATAACGATAGCAGGATGGATGTTCTCTCCAATTACTAAGGTTCTTGGAGAACACAAAAGAAAAGAAAGAAAAAAAGCATTTCTCTCTAACTGATGTGCTGCGTTCCTCTCTGAAGTCCCCTGTGATACACAGTTCTTGGCAAACAGGCAGAAGGAGTGGATCTGAAAGATTTATGCCTCAGAGACACTGAGTGAGTTACCTGAATGGGAGCAGGGCAAGAACCAGGCTGGTTCCTCCCACCAACTGTTACTTACAAAAACTTTCCACATAGCCTAGGGCTGGTTAACCCGGAGATTTGCAACAGCTTGCCTCTTCCAAGCTAAACACTGGGGTCTGAGTTATTAACTCCAACTAATGCAACTGCCTCGAGGAATCCAGGGCAAAAAGGAAACTTACAAAGGAAAACACTTAAATGTGGCGTGCAAAAGACTGTGGGATTTAGGAAAAACTCCTATTTTGAAGAGATTGATGCATGTGAGAAAGTTTTTACAAAATCAGTCCCCTTGATATGTCTTAAGGGGCCATATTGAAGGTAATATAGATATGAAAATGTTTGCTTGGCTGATTGGTTTTAAATTTACAAGTGACATTAAACAGCTTCACAGAAAGAAAGAAAGATGAAGGGACATCTGGAGTCTTGGTTTCATGCGGCTCGCTGATATGGAGAAGAGATGACAAGAACATAAATTCCAGACTGTGTTGTGCTATGTCACAAGGGCAGTCCTTTGTTCATAAAGCACTCTTTCTACTGCTGGAAATTGCTTCATGAAACTTAGGAAACCATCAGAGAAAGTGTTGCTATAGACCACTGTTCATGTTCCACATGATACCATAGATTGACAACCTCATCCATTCTGTAGAGAGCCAATGAAAAGATAGGTAGAGGACTGAAGAATTGATTCAGCCGTTAAGAACACTAGCTTCTCTTGCAGAGGACCTGGGTTTGATTCCCAGCGCGCACATTGCAGCTCACAACTATCTCTAACTCCAGTTCCAGGGGATCTGGCATCCTCTTCTGGCCTCCATAGGTACCAAGCATGAATGTGGTGCAGGCAACAGCATATACCCATAAAAATGAATCTGAAAAAGAGAAAGAGGGGAGGAAGGGAGGAGGGGAGAGGGGTGGTCAGCAAACCAGGAAGTATTTTTCAAATCAAGACTGCGTGAATTTGGCACTAGCTTCCAAATCAACCAGTGCTTTGATCTAAGACATCTATGTTCCAGAACTATGAGAAAGAAATGCTGTTTGTGGCACCTTGGTAATGCTTTGTGTGATAGCCAGCCCCCCAAGCTAAGACAGGACTATTTATGAATAGGAATTGAATTTCCTCAGTAGAATCTTGAGAGTTACTTATGACCCTGAGTATCACTGTGTTTTCAACTGAGTCTCATCAATTACCCTTTGCATGTTAGACCGAATCTAGAAAACAGTGAGAGACTTGCTGTTCCTATGGCTTTGGGGGCATCTTCAGGGGTGGCAGGTGTCCTTCATAAAAGTGACCAATCTAGTTATGGTGTTCCAGACATAGTAGAGTTGTGATATCCACATGTCTGGGAACCTGCCACCCTTCCTTTAGGACACGCTTTTGTACTAATGAGTTATTAGAGTCCAGTTGGAACAGGCTAATTCTAAGATAGTGCCCACACTACTTGACTGCTGGCACACGTATTGCTCTCCCTTTGTGTGTGTGTGTGTGTGTGTGTGTGTGTGTGTGTGTGTGTGTGTGTGTGGTTAGGACTTGTTTCTAATATAAAGTCTTGCAAATGTGATGTGTGTTCACTCCCTCTTTAGATGTAAACTGTGTCTAGTGTGTACATGCTCTCTAGTGCCCTGCAAGCTTGCATGTTTGATGCTTGAGAGGCCCGTCTGGCAGGAGCGCGAGGGCAGCCATTTAGCCAGTGAGGCTTAGGTTCAACACACTTCAAGAAACTAAACTATGTGCGTTTGTTCCTTTCATGTTTCTGTGATCAAATTCGCCAGCATAAACAACGAAGAGGGAAAGCTGGCTCTGGCTCGCACTTGAAGGCTCAGTCTGTCCCCGCAACACTTGAAGGCTCAGTCTGTCTGTCCTTGCGGGTCAGGGAGAAGCTTGAGGCAGAGTCTCAGCTCATATTGTGGCAGAGGAGGAAGCAGAGATAATATTTCTCCAAGGACTTTCCTCCAGTGACCAACTTTTCCAACAAGGCTCTACCTCCCAAAGTTTCCAGAACCTTCTACCAGCTGGAGACCAAGTGTTCAAAATATGGGCCGATGGGGAGTGGGAGGATTTCAGACTCGAATGATAAGAGTTGCCAACAGTCCCACAAACTTTGGAATGGAACCTTCCCACCAAGCTTTCAGACAATATCCTGACTTGAACTGTCACTAATGGCAGACCTTTGTAGGCAGCACCACTAAGTTGCCCCTAGACACTGAACTGTAGCTATAAGGCAGTAAATACGCATTCCTATATATGAGTCTGTTTCTGGTGGTTTGCTATATAGGCATGGGGAGCTAATATGTCAGTCTAATGTACTTAGATCATTTTGGAAAGCCTCAGAGCTATTCCAAATACCCAGATAATTTCTTACCCAGAGCACTAAATTATTATCTCCCAGAATGAAGTGTATGTTCTAAAACCAAAGAGCCTAGATTACCCTCAGCACAGTGGTCCTTGGTCCTGGCTGCTTATTGTGCCCATGCAGAAGGTATTGTGTTGTTCTCGGTGTGGGAGCCAGGCCTGCAAGCTGGGTAGAAAGGCACCTTTAGTCTGCAGCTCTTAGGTGTCCCCAGGGGGCAGCTATGGTGGGGATCCCCTCATTAGAGTTATATTACATCATTGCCTGGCCTGCCCTGGCGACAATCTTGTCCTCTTCTGTGCTCAAAGGTCTGGAAATGCTGACATCCGCTCCCAGGGTGCCCAGCTTCACGATTAAGACACGTTTTTTAATAAAAGAAAAGCTCTGGTTTTGTATCTGGTTTAGATTTTCCCCACTTTATTGGACAGGAAGACACAAAATGCCAGGCCATGTGGCTCATGCCTAGCCATCTGGCATCTAGAGATGCATCTCACAGGAACAGGGGATACAGCCAACTCATGAACTCTTAATGGGAAGCAGAATTCATTGAAAACTCTGATAATTGAAAAGCTTCATTTCACTTCCTTTTAGGGGTCTCTTCCCAGGTCCTTAATAAAAACTAAAGTAACCCCCAGATAAACCAATGGAGCCTTTACTCCTCTGCCTTGTGAAGGAAGCTGCCTCTGGTGGCAAAGCTAACTAGCCTTAGGATGTCAAGGGAAGCCATGAAGACAAGCAGGAGAAGGAAAATGAGATTTTGAAGCCCCACTCCCCACTCTGAGAGAAATAAGTGTCAAGGCAGCCAAGAGGTGACTTTTACGTGCCCTCTATACATTAGTTATACAAGACAGGAGCGGATGGTGCAGATTTATGGATGTTTGGATAATCCTTGCCTTTGGGAAAGCTGGGAGCTAGGAGGAGGCTGGATCCTTATGCGCAGAACAAGTATCTTTAGGTGGGTGGTGGCAGTCCAGCTGCTGTGTGTATCGAGTTCTTAGGATTTGAGTTTAAAATGCAGCCCCCCCCCCCAGGTGAATGTGTTGAATGTTCAGTTCCAGATGCTGGTACTATTCTAAGAAGTTGTAGACGCTTTAGGAAGTAAGGGTTGGCTGGAGGAGGTAAGTAGGTCCCACAGGGCATGCCTTTGAAGGTTATACTCAACGCCTGGTCACTTCTCTTACTCTGACTCCTGCATGGCATATGATGAAGAACACCATCCTCCATCTTCTTCGGCCATCATGATGTTCTGCCCAAGGGAATGGGGCCAAGCAACCGTGGACAGAACACCCTGAAACCATAAGCCAAAAAGCATCTTCCTTGCTTGAGTTGCTGACCTTAGATTATACACTATTCATTCTGGAGCAGGGGTTTTTCTTCATGTTGGCAGCCAAGGGGACCCAGATTCCAGGCAAGGACCCCCGTGACCTTGGCATCTGGTTGGGAATAAGACAGATGCAAGAGAGAGGAGGCAATTTGAGTGATGCTTGGATATTTAGACAGAAGAGAGAGTTGGGACAGGGTACCAAATCTAGTCATCCTTAAGAGATTTATTAACATCAGAAATGGGCAGGCAATAAGGCCTGGTGGGTAGGGGATGGACTGAAGGAGAGTTTTAGTTCTTCAGGACAAAGTACGGTTTCCAGTTGGAAAGGTTTCTGTGAGAAGCTTCTTACATATAAAGAAGCAGGTTAGTTAACATGTGACCTATGTACATGGCTAAGGCAGAACAGTAGGGCATATATGGCTCATGCTACACAACAGTGGTCGCTCTTTCCCTGGGTAAGAGAGCAGGACCTGCTTCCTGTGTAACCTATGCATGCGATATTACAAGTCAGATCCCTTCTGACCCCCTAGGTAGCAAGAGGTTGAGCTGGGTGTGTTCTTGCCCTGCCTGAAATTTTCTGTGCTTAGGACCCAGTTACTCAGAGGGTCTGAGTTCTCTAGAGGTGAATGGAGCCATTTTCTGTCTCCTCCTCTGAATCTCTCCAGTTCCTCTTCTAAGGTGCAGCACATGGTGTTACTTTCTTTGCCTTGTTTTTTGTTTTGTTTTGTTTTGTTTTTTCTCCTCAAGTATTTAGTTAATGTTGTGTCATGTTGAACTAGTCGCAAATCCTCCTCAGGGAATTTACAAATTAGTGAAGTAAAATGTAGTCAATGCTAGCGATTGGGAATGTCCCCCAAATGTCATAGGACCATGGAGGAAGCAGTAGTAGATTCCGCTGGTCTAGTGAAGGTTAAAAATAGCTTCTCTCATTAACCTTTCTGTGAAAGTTATTTCTTTCACAGTGGTGTAAATATATTTCCCGCTACTGATCTGGGTATTTACAAAGCTTGTCATCTTCGCCATTTGTATTGTTGTCTTTTACTACATTTTTTTTAAAATGACTTTTAACAAAACTTTCCAAATGGCTTAGACTACTTATTTCAAAACTGTAAAAATTCAAAGAACCGTTACGGGGATTAAGAAGCATGTTCTCGAGTTTGAAGCACAAGTGGGATTTTCTCACTGATGGACAATGAGAGTGCAAAGGAAAAGGGAGAGGAAAGTATATGATGTAACAAAGACACTGGGCTCTGGGTGACTTGCACGGGCTATGGCTTTGGTTGAGGACGTATATTGATAGTATGGTGGCCAGGCTTTGATTGGCAGCTGATTTAAAGATCTAGAACCAGGATAGAAACACACCTCTGGCTATGTCTATAAGGGAGTTTTCACATTGGGTTAATTGAGGTGAGAAGACAATGCCCCGCCTGTGGACAGCGGCATTCTATGGGCTAGTGGTCAAATAAAAAGGAGAAAGTCTGCCGGGCACCAGCGTTCATAACTCTCGGCTTCCCAATGAGGATGCAATGCGACCCGCTGCCTCAGGCTCCTGATGCTGTGCCTTCCCCGGCATGATGGGCTGTACCCTTAAGCTATAAGCAAGAATCATCTCACGCTCTCTCAAGCTGCTTTTGTAAGGGATGTTATAACAGCAATAAGGAAAATGACAAAAACGGGGAAAAGGCAGCGGGATCTGGATGGATTATTTTTATTGAATATATATATATATATATATTCAATAAAATATATATATGGTAGATAATATATATTAATATATTATATATATGGTAGATTATATATATGTATGGTAGATAATATATATTAACCATATATATATATATATATATATATATGGTTAATATATATATATGGTTAATATATATATATGGTAGATAATATATATTAACCATTTAAAATTATATAATTAGGTGAGTTTTGATTCACTTCCATGATGTTGGCCAAATATCATTATTGATTCTAGAACTTTTTTTTCATGGCATTTAGGATAACCCTAGAACTCCATGAACACTAACTACCAAGGGGCCACACCCACAGCTTCTAGAACTGGTTATCCTTCAAAAGGAAAGCTGAACCCATTCTCCATTCACTCTAGCACCTGGCAATCATCAGTCTTCTCACTGTCTGCCTCCCTTCTCCTTTCCTTCTGGAACTCCCACCGTGTGTGTGTGTGTGTGTGTGTGTGTGTGTCTACATGCCTGCGTGCTGATCTACTTAATGGTACCTATAAATCCCTTAGGCCCTATTTTCTTCCCTCATAATTTTTAATTTCTCTGTCTGTCTGTCTGTGCCTAGACAACTGATCTCAATTCACTTATCTTTATTTTCCCCATTCAAACATGTCACTAAATTCCTCTTGTGAATTTTTCATTTCAGTTGTTGTAACCCTCCAACCCTAGGATCCATCTTCAATGCTTCCTAGTAATTCATTGTCTCTGTTCTCTTTGGTAGGATATTGGGTTCCTGGTTTGTTTTATTGTTAATCTACTTTATCATTCCTAAATAATAGAAAACCCGCATTCTCCTCTTAACATTGCTGACATGACAGCCTTAACTCCCAGGCTCGGGAAATCAGTGTGAACGTTTTGGCAGTGTACAGAAGAGCATGTGTTTTAGCTACCCTTCTGCAGAGCTAGGAAAAGTAAGCCCAGAACGGGTTCACAGACCAGTGAGACATAGCAAGAGATAGCCTTGTACCATGATGCTAGGAACTATCTGACCCCCTTATCCATGAGCATGCCTTTGACTTCTGTCTCAGATACAGTTCAGCATCAGTACCATAACTCCATGGCAGCCTTAGGGTTTTTCTTGCTCTGTATGCACTGACACTGGTACAAGTCTAGAAAGACTGAGAGCGCATCCCAGTGTCATCACAGGACTTTGCTGCAACAGGGCTCTTGACCTCTGTTTATTCAAGGGACTCTCTGAACTGCCACCCGTCTCGAAGTCAGTTGAAGTGCTATGACTCCCTGCAAATAGAGACTGAAATCAGACTTTCGCTTGCCAGATCTCGGTTGACTGATGTTAGTTCTAGGGTTCAGTTTAGGGCTTATTAATCAGACCATCGATTTCATCTGTGCGATCCCATGACCGCTCATTTGGACAATGTTTTCGCCCTGATTCCTTTCACAGCCAGCACACTCTGTCTCCAGACGTTCGGTGTGCTGTGTGCTCTGTGCTGCAGGGAGGATGCCCCACAGGCGTCTCTCATCTTGACATCAGAGGATACCTACCTCTGTGCTTCCCAGGGATGCCAGTGCTCAGCCCTGTCAAAGGGAGATGTGTTCCAGAGCTTATGTAAAAAGTCAGATAAAACAACATTTTTTAATTAATGACTCAAGTGAAAACTTAGGTATTACACCAATCACATTTTTAAAATTTATTTTTATTTTTATCTTATTGGTATCAATGGAGTTTTTCTTGCATGTATATCTGTATACCATATGTACGCATTGCCCATGGAAGCCAGAGAAGGTATCAGATCCCCCAGAACTGGTGTTACAGATAGTTTAAGCTGCTGTGTGGGTGCTGGGAATTGAACCCAGATGCTCCCAAAGAGCAGCCAATGCTCTTAACTGCTGAGCCACCTCTCCAGCCCATGGCAGTAGCCACATTCTAAAGCTAGCAGCTTCTACTCTTTCCATTGCAGAAGAAGGTCCTATTGAGGACCACTGGTCTAGACTTGCATTACTACACATATAGACATTTTATTAATGACAGTTTTGTTGTTGCTAAAATTTGTAAGTTTAAGTATTGGTTGGTAAAAGCTAGTGTAATTGTTTAGCAGTGGTCAGGGAGATGGGATGAGGCGGGTGAAACAGAAAGAAGAACATCTTGGTGATACATTGCAAATCCTGTCAAGCTCTTCTTTTTGAGAATTTGAGAAACTGTATAAGAAGGCAGCTTTGGCCATCTGCTGCCTGAGAGCAGAAGTCTGGACTAAAATCTAATCCCCATAGGCTGAGGAGGCCATGAGAGGTAGAAGCTGCAAGTCTGCACTACAGAGACACCGAGTCCACTGGGGATCAAAGGGCAGAAGCAAGATAGTGACTTCAGGGAGTACTGGGCCATCGTGGGTCCCACTTGTGCTTGGAGATGTCAGCTTCTGTCTGGTTTTGTCATGGTGTGAAGAGGTCTGAGAATGTCTGCAAGGTAATAACAGGAGTCCCCAATACTGAAGATCTGTGCTTTAAGAGGAGAATGTTGGAATTAGATGTTTCAGACTGTTTTCTGTTACTATAACAAAATACCTAAGATGGTGATTCACTAATACAAGATGATTTGTCACATCTGGTGGCCATCAAAGCATGGGAGAGGGCATCACACATTGAGTCATGTAACTCCCCTCCCCACTTCCTGTTTGTATAGCTAGCTGCTAATACCATCACAGGGAAGGCACACTCATCTCATAAACTCCTAATTTACCTTTGACATACGAGTCTGAGATTCTTCGCGACACATATGATATCATCACAGGGACCCTGCAGAAACAGGCCACCCCTTGATGGTGGGAGACAAGGACGACAGTCATCCTAGATGGTGTGGGTGGAGGAGGTTGGGGGAGCACACTGAGGATGGGTTATGGTTTCTTTGTAAATCTGGAGGAACGGTAGCTCCTCTGTGTGGGAGAAAGGGAGATGCTTAGACTTTAAAAAAAAAAAAGTAAAAGATTTATGGCAAAAAGAGAAAGCCAAAGACTCATCTGGGGATCAGTGAGACAATTATAGGCAACCTATCAAATGGTCTCTTTCCGACAAGCTTGATCATGTCACATTTATGTATGAAATCATCGGCTCGTGACTTCTGTATACCTGTGTGGCACATACGACGGCTGACTAGTCACCCTCCCTCATCCCCCTTGTCTGATAAACTTCCTCACTGTGACACACACTGGACCTTGCTGGTAGCCATTGATAATAAAAGGTGTGAGGAATAAGCAGGGCATAAAAGAGTATCAGAGCTGTGTGCACATCTGAATGACAGCCCAGTCCTCCAGCTAATCTCAGGGCAAGGAGACACGATTGTCCCCATTCTCCAGATAAGCAGAGATAGAGGGCCAGCTCACTGCATGTACCACTTGCACCTTAGGCCCTAAAACCTCGATTCCTGTTGGAGAATAGGAGTCAATCCATCTACTCTGTAAAATTATTAAGACTATTAAATGAAATATCCTGTGGGAACAAACCTAATATAAACTGGGGTGCTCTGTTTTTCGGGGAGAGCTGTGAGATCAGGGTCTTGCTACACAGTTCACACTAACATCAAACTAAGGACCCTTTTGCTTCTACCCAAGTGTAGGGTTATAGGTGTGCACTGCCCTACCAGTTTAAAAAAAAAAAACCTCACAGACCATGAATTATTGATTCTGCCATATGATTAAAAGTCACCACGAGTTGAGTTTAGGTTTGTCTCTTCCAACTAGATAAGTCCTGTGCTCCGGATGCAAGGACTCCGGTAACTTCTACCAGGCTGGAGTCATACTGTGCTAGACAGCCTGGTGTTTAAAAAAGGTGTTTTAAAATAGAGTAAACCGTACAACAGAGATGGTGTCCTGAATGGGAATCCACCAAAGATGTTGACATTCAACATACTGTAGGCTTCATCCCCACACTTGTTGTGGTCCACACCTTGCCAGTGGGACATTCCTGGGGACTGTCAGTTAAAGGGTCTCTGAGTCTTTAAAGAGTAAATAAGTCCACCTGCTTTTTTGCTTACTATGTGATTTTGGAAAATTCATTTTGTCTTTGGTACCTTGAAGGGAAGTAAAGCAATAGCCTGCACTTCACAGAAGGTGCTAGGACAGACTGGAGAAAACTGTGTCATGTTCTGAGCGATGCTTGGAGTCAGCCTTTGACCGTGCATTAAACATTTCACTGGTATGATTGACAGGTGGCAAGGGCTGTGGCGAGATGACAAGGCAGAAGATTACGGGACCCATGGAAGTCTCCTTTAGCAAGACTTCGGTGCATGGCTGAAGACATTGATTAATGACACCGCATGTCCCTTGGGAGCAGCATAGCAGGAGCACAGGTGCGCTGAGAGATGTGAACCCGGGGGGGGGGGGGGAAGGGAGACTCGGGCCACATCCATCAGGGAAGGGCAGGAGATCAGGCTTGAACAGTCTCCTCGGGGTTCTGGGGTCACTCCAGCTATCTCCCCAAAGGCTCTAAATGACTTTTCCAGGCTGAAGCTGGAAACCCTCAAGCCTCCCCAATCCAAAGACACACTCACTTTTTCTTACAGCCGTTGGAACCACTGCTCATGTTTATTGGAAAAGCAGAGCATGAGGCGTCGGTGGCTTCCACAGTTTTCCGAGTCCTGACTCTATCACCTCTAAGCTTACCCTTCCCTTGGGAGGCAGCAAAACCGCCTTAACTTAATGTTCCCAGGGAGAATTAATGAGAAGGTACACCGATGTAGCATATTATGAATAGCACTGCTTAAAGAGGCTGAGTGGGGGAGAGTGGATGAAGATTCGTCCCAGAATAGAAGTTTCTTCCCATCATGCCATGTCCAGCCAAGGGCACAGACTTATCCCCTCCCCTACCAATACTCATAAGACAGGAGGGACTTCTCACAGAGTCCTGAACTTCCTGCAAGCAGAAAGGCAGCAGTGTGACAGTATAGCCACTTTTATCAGCATCATGTGTCTAGAATGGGTTCTGGGTGGTCGATGGTGTAGAGCCGAAGGATTCTATTGGTGGCACAGTGTGTGGAAGGGCCACCATCTGGAGGGCCATCATCAGAAGCCATGAACCAGCAGCCACTCCACTGACTTCTTAGTAACACAGTGGGACACGATCAAACATGGCCATGGGAAGGCTAGTGAGAGCACTCTTATTGATTAAAAGAAAGTGTATGGTATGCAAATACTTCTATTGGTGTACACGTAGACCTTTTATGAGAACCTGAGCAGAGTGTGTGTGTGTGTTGGGGCAGAGGCTTGGGGATTGCATAGACGCTTGGGTTAGACTCCCCGGACAAAGCCCGTTGGGAGCCTAGGTGGGAGCATAGAGCTTACTGAATCTCCCCAGACAGGGAGCTGTATCTGCAGAGTAGGAAGTCTCGGTGTGTTAGGGTCAGTGACCTTAAACTCAGAGCCATGGCAAGCTGCGCTAACACAAAGTTAAGACTCCACAAAGTTAAGTTGAGCTTAATTCCAGTTTGGGAACATGAGTGATGAGATGTGGTATGCCTATAAAAGCAATTACTCTTTAGATTAAAACATCCTGTAGGGAATTGTGTCAGCCCTGGGGAGCTGGGGTTGGAAAACAGGTATAATTTATCTTTACCAATTACTAGCTGCCTCAGCTCCTCGCCCGGTTCCCTTGTCTGTGATGAACTCATTAAGTCTTAACATCCTTCAGCTTTGGGAGAAATGCTGACCGAAGCACGGGTGGGTGCCCTGCATATTTATGCATAGACACCATTTCTAAAAACACGTGAAAAGGCAGAACATTCCAGAGAGTTTTAGAACACACATGTGTGTGCCAACCCTGGTTGCTTAGCCTCAACACCGACTCTCTTCTGGAATAAGAGAGTCCTGTGATAT
Organism: Mus pahari; assembly: GCF_900095145.1. NCBI lineage: Eukaryota > Metazoa > Chordata > Mammalia > Rodentia > Muridae > Mus > Mus pahari. The sequence continues at coordinate 2,689,596 of NC_034605.1, read as the reverse complement.
CTTCGTGTGTGCCGAGGTTCTAGAACGTTCTCTCCCCAGTGAAGGGGCTTTCTAGAGGCTGAGGGCCAGACTCAAGGTCCTATTGCCTTCTGGTTTTAAGGCCCTTGCGTGGCAGCAGGACAGAAAGAGGACATGCGGCATGGGACATGGGATCTGAAGTCAAACGACCAGTAAGGCCAGCACCCAATGGGAAAGAAAGCAAGACGCGCCACTTTACCCAGTTAGACTCTACCAAATGCCTAACGGATATCTACAATAATGTTTGAAGTAAGTGCATATAGAGAGCTTGTGTTTGTTCTCAGTCAGCCGGCACAGGCAAGGCAGGCCTGCATCCACCTGTACCTGCTACCCATGCAGATAGGGGGCGCGCGCGGGCTCCCGGCCCAGAGCGTTGATGTGCTGCTGAGCACTGGAGCCCCCTAGCTTCTCGCTGAGTTTTTGGTTCACCAGCTCCAGGTGGCGGCTGTTCTTCCGTGCCTGCCTCAGAGACCTCTTGACCTTCTTGACCCGCTCCCGGAGCTGCCTGTTCCGCTTCTCCAGGGTGGCCACCTTTTGCTGAAGCTTCTTGACATGGTCCTCTTCCTCAAACAGGGCCTTCTGCACCGAGGAGCACATGAGCTGAGGGCAGAAACAGTACAAAGGGAGGGGTAGGTGAGTCTCGGAAGGTATGCGTCAGGCAATGGCCACCTTCATCCGCGCAGGAATCCTGCCTGACCTCAGATACAAACAGAATCCCCACTTTGCTCTTCTTTGCAGGAGTTTTCGTTTGAAGGATATTCTAAATATTGGTCACTGGCGGCTGGAAGGAATGAGCTCCATCCCATAAATCAGTAAGCATATGCACAAGGAAATGGAGTAGTTCACAGGGAGGAGCCATAATTGTCCCTTGAGCATGCAAACAGATGTTTAGCCTTGCTTACAAAGGTAAAAGCAGTTTAAAGCCATGGCAGGTTATTATTTTCTACAGATTTATGGATGGCGGGGGATAATAAGGATTAGACCTAGGGCCCCCAGCATGTAAGCAAGTCCTCTGCTCCCAGCTGCATTGCAGCCCTCTTCTGACTATAGACTCCCAAAGTCAAGATGGGAGCAGCAGAACTCTACCAGACAATGTGTAGACCCCATAAAGAACAGATGGACTCTGTCCACACAAAGACTGTGCATCCTTCGCCCTAGTGATTCTGAGGCTTCATCTCACAGAAATACATTCACATGTGCAAACCATCGGGTATACAAACATGATATGGTGTTTGTCCCTTCCTTCCTTGTGGGGTGGGTGGTGAAGATTAAACCCAGTGGCCTCAGAGCGTGCTACACATGTGCCTGGCCACTGAGCTGTATCCCATCATTTGTTATTTGAAAGGTGACTTAAATAGTGCTCCAAGCCTGTGATTCCCCACACTTGTGAGGCTGAGCCAGGACTGCCTTGCATTTATTTGGGGTAAGACTGGGCTAAACAAGGCTGCCTCCAATATGTATGTTTTAAAATGCAAAACCAAACACAAGGTTTCTGTTTTGTTTTAAAGAGTTCAAAACATCTTTAAAATGTCCATCAAAAGAGACCTGGTTCAAAAATCACAGCAGGGCTGAGAGCGCAGCTCAACCACAGAGCCTTGTCCAGCAGACACAGGATGACAGGAAAGTAAATCATTACATGACTGAAGCGCTTTATGTCTTGTGTCTTTAAGGGATTAACGTGCTCCGCTGTAGCAAGGCGTTATAGAAAGCCCAGTGCAGGATGATGTGGACATTGGGAGATGAGGGCTATAGTGGCTGACCCCGTGTACACATGTGTGTGCTCTTTCTGAGAAAATGCACAAGCAGCTGGTGACAGTGCTGTGTCCCAGGAGCAGAGGGGTCAGGTGTGTGGAAAGACTGAGCCTTTTCTCTCGTTTATTTATTTTATGTATATGAGTACACTGTCGCTGTCTTCAGACATAACAGAAGAGGGCATCAGATTCCATTACAGATGGTTGTGAGCCACCTTGAGGTTGCTGGGAATTGAGCTCAGGACCTCTAGAAGAGCAGTCTGTGCTCTTAACCACTGAGCCATCTCTCCAGCCATCTTTCTGGGTACTCCTTGAGTCCTGTGCTATAAGCTAGATCCCACTCTCATAAGGAAGTAAGGGGTCTTCTCACCACTGCACATCATGTGTTCCCCCCCCCCCCCACACACACACACATACACACAGATCCTGCAGATACGGTAGACTCCATTTCTAATCAGAGGACAGTGGTGTTCTGGCCTTTGGTAGTACAGCTCTTGATAATGGGTCCTCCTCATCACATTCAACCAACGATGTATCAAGAAGAGGAGGAGGAAGAGAAAGAGGAAGAAAGGAGAAATAAAAAGAAAAAGTCTGGAAGCTCCTAAAAGCATAATTTGCATGTACAAGCTAAGAACTACCCTGAATCCACATGAATGGGGTTTAATCTTCCCCAGCTATAGCCTGACACCATCTCTCAGACCCTTAGTCTGTCTCTAATACCCATCATTTAGGATATGTTCCCTGTGCTTCTTGTGTGTACTTTGTAGGGAGACAACGGATGGGTGCATCTCTACTGGGACATGTATAGACTGTTTGCCAGAAACCAGTGCAGTACAGCAACTGTTTATACATGTGGTGTTAGGTGTTCTACATCATCCAGAGGTTCCTGTATACAAATTCAGTGCCACACTATACATAATACACAAGGAACTTCAGCATCTGCAGACTTTGGTTTCGGAGGAAGGATCCCAGCGCCCTTCCTGTGCTGAGGAAGAGCGCTCCTCTAGCTCCCGCCACCTACACTGTGGTACAGCAGTATGGTTAGATGTGTGGCCTTTTGTGGTCGTTTGAATATGCCTGGCTGGAAGTGACACTATTTGGAGGCCTTGTTGGAGAAGGTGTGTCCCTGTGGGCATGCGATTTAAGACCCTAGCTGCCCTAAAGCTCCCAGCTGCCTGGAAGCCGGTCTTTTCCCAGGTGCCTTAGAAACAAGAGGTGGAACTCTCAGCTCCTCCAGTCCCATGTCTGCCTGGATGCTGCCAAGCACCCACCTTGATAATAATAGACTGAACCTCTGAACCTGTAAGCCAGCACCAATTCAATGTTGTCCTTTTTAAGAGTTGCCTTGGTCATGGTGCCTGTTCACAGCAGGAAAGCCCTGACTAAGTCACTCTCAGGCCAGTTGTCCTGGTTTTCTCACCCTTCCTTTTCTGCTTCCCAGTGCTCTCACATCAGGCAAGTTTCTTGACCTCGGTGTGGTGGACTCTGCATAGCACCAGCCACACTGGCTCTGGGACTGGAAAGTCTGCTTCCAGCTTGTTGGAGTGTTACAAGGAGACAGTCCTCAGTTGACTTTCTAGAACCTGCCTGGGTTGTCTTCCCTTTTCTCCAGCATTTGCAGTTAATGACTAGGTGGGACAAGGGATTAGGAACTCCAGGGCCCCTCATCCTATCCTGGAACATGTCTGAAGGGACATCTTCAGCTTCACAGTGTCCCATGAGCTAGACGAGGGCCCCAATGAAGTTGGAATTACAAATAGCTTTACCTTTTGACTGCTCCTTTATCCCATCTTGCCCTCCTGCCCCCAGGCATGCCTCTAATGACAGGATTATTCTCTGAAAAGACTCTTGCTTGCTCTTCTCCTCTCAGAGTCTCCACTTCAGGAAACCTGACTGGCCACCCACAGTTTCATTGCGTGTAGCATAAAATTAAACACTAGGGTTGAAAGATTTAATGAGTTTTTTCTAGAAAGCTTTTGGGCTCATGTCTTGATACATATTAAAGTCATTGTCAGCCAGTAGTTGAAAATCCAGGGACGTGGTTTAAAACTGGACCTTTGTGGTCAGACCCTCCTACACATCTCCAGTCTTGCTAACAGTTTGTGCACCACAAGCTTGACCACAAAGCATGCTGGATCCCAGTTCTTCCACCAGCTCACTGTGGTCCTTTCCAACTCCAAGTCTATGCCTCCATCTCTCTTACTAGAGCGCCAGCCTCCCGAAGCTCTCTCTGAACCTTCTTAAAAAGACACGTCTCACGTAACCCTAGCTAGTTTCAGAATTATTATGTAGCCCAGGCTAGCCGTGAATTCTATGATCTTCCTACCTCAGGGCCTGAGTGCTGGGATTCTAAGCATATGCCACTATATCTAGCTGTCTGGCAATCTCATAAGCCCTCTGTGGGTCCACTTTCATGGTGCCACCTAGACCACACTCTCTCTCCTGCAGTTACTCACACTAGGGATAATATAATACACAATGAGTCTCTGTGTCCTTGGCAGATCACAAATTTTTCAAGATCTAACTCACCATTGACCTGTGGGTTCTTGTTGCCTAGCAATTTTGGATATATGGAAAAAATGAGTCAGTGTTCCAAAATTGTCATTTTAATGGTTTTAAGCTCCTAGAATGTCAGTGTTTCAAGGAGACCACATATGCAATACCACCCTCTTCTGGCCAAAATGATCCACTCTCCCCAATACACACACACACACACACACACACACACACACACACATACACAGAAGAGAAAATTTGTACAAGAACCTTGAGGAGCCCATACTATTTCTATCATATATGTGTGAGTAAGTACGACCTCTATATTTTAAAATTCCATATGTCTAAGTAGCTAGGAGAAACACTTTGTATCCATTCCCCTTATATTGAAGTCCTTGCAGGAGTTACAGTAGATTTTTTCAAGAACAGGATAAAAGAAGATGATAAGCATTATCTACTAAAACAAGAGACCCAGGTCTTTCCATCTGAGCAGAATCCACGAGTATATCCCAGACTATCACATCAAGGAAGAGTTAAAGGGATCATGAGACATGAGCTATCACCATGTCCTAGGTCCCCAACATTCCTAGTCCCAAGGGCAAACAAGTCCCTATTCTAGGGACTCCAGGGCAAGAAAGCACAAATAACACAGGCAGCCAAGAACGCCCTGACAATGACCTGAGGAAGGCAAGATGAATCTGAGAGGCACCAAGCTGTCTTGGGGTTGGGGTGGGTGTAGTAAAGGGAGAAATGACAATTTCCAAAGCAAGGTTAAATGTGTTTCTTGGTGAATCATCCTGTGGTCCTCATGGCTTCTCCTTCCCCCAGAGGAGCAAAGAAAGACATCAAAGGACTCATGTGTTCAATGCCACCAGTAGCAAAGGCATAATCCAAGACTATTGTCACACAAGTCTTTCCTCTTCAGCAAAGATGCCACGTGCATTGAGACAATACCATACCATAACGAAGCTGTTGCCCATAAAAGCTAAAGTGGGTCTCCTGGGTTCTAGCCATCACTGCTCCCCCAAAAGTGAGAATTCCTAAGAAGAAAACTATGCTTTTCAAATACATGTTTCTTTAAATTCCTGTTTCTGAGCAGGTGGGGGCCCCTGAATCTCCTGCATGTGGAAAGGACTATGAGGGGGGGGGGGCAGTGAGTGAGATCTAAAGTGACTAAGTAAAAAAAATTAAAAAGACATCTAAAAGACAAAAGGAAGAAAAAGGAAAAGAAGAGAAAAGGAAAGGAGAAAGAAAAAGAAACTCCTGTTTGTGGAATACTTTCCAAATGAACTCAATATCTTAACATTTTCTGGAAAAAGAAAAGAAAAAAATAGAAAAGGCCCAGATGTGCTATTTGCTCATTTAGCTTTGAGGTCCTTTCTTCAGTAATTTGAGCTGCAGAGGGGGAAGGCCGGGCTGGGCTGGACTGGAGCAGGTACTACACATAGTCTTTGAAGAACCAACAGGAAAGGTCCTGGGAGGAGAAGCCACACATTCCCCAGCCTACCCTGCAGAACCCCTGCACTTTCCCCAGGCTAAACCGGGAAGATGACTCTCCAGCTAGATGCCTAAGCACCTCCACTTGGCCTGTGGCAGAGTTTTATCTGGAAGTTTCCATGCGGCTGAGCGAATGCCTGATTTGGGGCAGATGGGCAAATTGCCAGGAGGTGGAGGTTGCTTTCTGACTTTTAACAAGTTAGGCTGAGGTCCCCAGGCTTCCTTCTCTTTTAAAGTTGTGTCTTTCTAAAGCTGAAGAAGTAACAAGCTAATTATAGATCAACTTTTTAAAAGATAAATAAGGAACCAAGACTGGATGGATGTTTAGTTGGCACCACTCAAACACAAGGACCTGAGCTCAGCTCCCCAGATGCTAAGTAAAAACCTAGCTGCAGAGATGCACACTTATAACCCTGGGGTTGGAGAGACAGAGATAGAAAGCATCCTTGAGTCTGGATGGCCAGCTAGCCTAGTCGGATTGGCAAGCCCTGGGTCTTAGGTCACACTAAGAGATCCTGTCTAAAAAGAAAAGAAAAAAAAAGGTGTGGGACCAGCTAGGTGGTCAAGCCTGACAACCTGAATTTTATTCTCAAGAGCGACATGGTGGAGGGAGAGAGCCATTATCTCCTGTAACTTGTCTTCTGGCCTCCAAGCAGTACACACATTATATGAATGTTAAAAATAAATAAATTACAGTAAGGTAGAAAATAACTTTAAAAGGTACTCAATGTTGGCCTCTGGCTTCTACACGCATGTGTACAGTGCACACAGCTCATGCACACAAACAGGTATATGTATATACTCACACACGCAAAGAAATCCCAAAGTGGACAGTTTAAATCATCCGTGAATACACGTAGAGAAAGGCATTGTTGACATTTCACTGCATGTATTCCTACGGTTGGGTTTCTGGTCCAGGAAAGTACCTAAAGATTTCAAGCAAAACTGGAATCATGCTGTTATTACATTGCCTGTTCTAATTTTTCCTTGGAACTTTATCATGAGTATTTTGCTATAAAAGTACCTCTTATTTGCCTGAGGTTAATAATCGTCTCTGAGGGTGACTGCCTCACTCTGCTAACCTAGGCCTAGTCCTGGAAGCTTCTACCCTCCAAACAATATTATCTAGGCCTAGAATATTTCCAGCCTCTGAGACTTACTGATGAATAAACTCACCATTTCTAGCTCTTTCTGAACTCTGGATGGCTGGTCAGCCTAGCTATTCTGGCTCAAACTACTCTCCAAGCTGACTGATTCAGTCTGGCTTCTCTCAGTTTCTCTTGAATTGCTCTGCTTGTCCTCATACTAACTCCAGCAATATGTTCTAATCTTTTAACTCCTTCTCATTCTCTGGCTCATTCTGTCTTCACCTGTGTCTAGCTTGTTGTCTCTTCAACCTGTCTGTCAGACTCTCCTGGTAAAACTGACCCCTCCTCCTTCCTGCCCTACCTCTCTTTCCTCTCTTCAAGAGAGCTAGGCAGATCCTATTCTGTCAAGTCTTTCTATGATTTGTCACTTTGTCTGCCCCTCAATTAGACATCACTTTCAAAGACGGGTCTTTCCTTCTACAAACTAACTTTACCTTCATCGTTTGGGATTAAAGGTGAGTACTAAGGGCGTGTCTGTATTCCATCCAGAGGGATTAAATGTGGTTGCTAAGGCTGAGCCACACCACAACAAGAAACAGGGTTGTTGTTTTTTTTTTTTTATTTACAGTAACCAACACAATCTCAGGGTTCACAGTGTGATCAAATACCCTGCAACATTTTCCAGACGCTGGTCTGCATATTTCTTTCATTGAGCATCTCAATAAAAACACCTGTAGGAAGCATTGTAAGGCCCCCAGTACCTAGTCAGGAACCCTTTCTCCTTATAACAATAGGCTGAGAAGAGAGAGGATTATGGGATTGGTGCTGATACATCCTTGAGGCCAAGTGATCTTGATGTAGCCATTTTGGTCGCCCACCTCCATTGACAGGACACACGTGTGGAGTGTTCCTTGTCTGAACCTCTGTTTGGTATATTCCTATCTGGTTCTCTTTTCCCCCAGGAGCTCAGGTTCTGTGAGGGTTTATAGTCACAACCTTGAGATGGTAAGGAAGGGCATCCACGCCACAGTCTAGAATCATCTACCACTTCCAAATGAGTTTAGCATTCTTATACTCTTTCCTTCCCTCCCTCCTTCCTGCTCACCTCCTTTTTGTTCTCTTCAGCAAACAAAACTAAACAAAATACTTGCCCTTGTGTGCCTGGGCAATGTGAGGGATAGGAGGGTTTCCTGGGTTACTTTGTAACACACTGGTAAGCATTGTATGTAGCCAAACAAATATAGTGAGTCTGAAAGTCACTGTCTCCTAGTAGTGGGCAAAACAAGTGCTCTCGGAGAGTCTTTCTGCACAGCTGCTTTCAATTTAAATAACCACCTACAAGGACAAGACAATGTGTACTTTCCGAAGTATAAAGAAACAAAAGGACTGTCCAAAAGTAACAAGACAGACAAATAGCTTGCATTTTAAACACCTCATTCCCATTCTTGGGATTCAAAAAATGAGAAGGAAGTGGGGGAGGATTTTTTTTTTTTTTTAAATGGAGAGTAGTGGTAATCTAACTATGGCCTATCACAGAATCTTGCCCCACTTGAGTAAAGTTTTATTAGAATACAGTTACATTTGTATGTCTGCATATTATCTGTGGCATTTATTGTGCTACAGTGACAGTTGAGTAGTTGCCATAAAGACCTTATGGTCCATAGGCTTAAGGTATTTACTATCCAGTTCTTCATAAGGCTAGGGAGTGGGGAACATCTAAAACCTGTCTCAGGAGGGACAAATGGAGGTGAAAATGTGATAATTAAGCACTGGATGGACTGGGAGGGAAGGTGTTCCACAGCCAAGGAATTAAGGAAAGACAAGGAATAGACGAACATTTTAATCAGAGCGTTCTGGGACCTTGTATATCCACCCCTCACCCCCACAATCACATTCATACCACTCTGGAACACCGACATGTGATTTCTGTGGGTCACAGCCCAGGATACCAGTAATATTTGTCCAAAGGTCATTGCACTCCAGCCCAATAGCCTGTGGCCAATTTCAAAAGTGCAGATGGAGGCGTAAACTTTATACAACTTTAAACGGTAGAAGGTCTAAAAACAGTACAATACAGGCATGCTTGCTTCACCATCTGCGCTACAGGGGCTCAGCTGGCCCCAGCTCTCTTTGGCCCTTCTGCAAATAAGTTGGAAAGTTAGCCTTGCTATATCATTTAACGAGAGAGAGAGAGAGAGAGAGAGACAGACAGACAGACAGACAGACAGACAGACAGACAGTCCCCAAGCTGGGCCAAACCCACAGTTACTGGGGAAACACCCAAACCTTGGAAGTGACAAACAGGGCGGTTCTTCTGAGGACTCTCTTGAGGGACAGCCTGAGATGCCAATGACAGCATTTGACTCGTTGGCAGCTCCTTTGCACTACCCAAAGTCAAAAGTGTTGCCTTCTCTGTGCCAGGTGCCCAAGAGAAGAAAAGGCTGTGTGACCTGAAGGCGAGGTATATGGGGAAGAGGAAGGCGGACATGGGGTTGGGTAGAAAGTCATGAGAGAGAGAGAAAGTTGGAGTGAGAGTTATCTCCCACTGGACAAAGTAAGGAGGCCCAGGCCTCCCACTTGGCCTGTCTGAGCTCATCTCCAGGCCCCACCCCCAATTCACTTAGCCAAGGAGGGACCATCAAACACCCCTGATAAAAGGTGGGGGGCTTCAGAGTTAGGCAAAACTGGGACTGAATCCTAGTTCATAGGATTTGACACCCCACATTGGTATTTGTTACTCTGTGGGACCTGCCCCATCATCTGACAGTAGGGCCTTAGTCAAAGATCTGCCTTAGCAAAGTTTTCTCACACATAGATTAGCATAATAACACCATTGTGGTAACTGAATAGGAATGCCCCCCATAGGCTCATACATTTAAATGTGTAGTTATTGGGGAGTGGCCCTACTTGAGAATGGCCTATTAGGAGCTATGGCCTTGGTGGGAGAAATGTGTCGCTGGAAGTGGGCTCTGGGGTTTTAAAAGCTCAAGCCAGGCCCAGTGTCTCTCTCTTCCTGCTGCCTGTGGATCCAGATGTATTATATGGTGGCCTATATGCTCACTGCCATAATGATATGGACTAAACACCTGAAACTATAAGCAAGCTCCAATTAAATGTTGTTTTAAATAAGAGTTGCCATGGAAGGCCCTGAGTTCAAATCCCAGCAACCACATGGTGGTTCACAACCATCCTTAATGAGATCTGATGCCCTCTTCTGGTGCATCTGAAGACAGCTACAGTGTACTTACCTATAATAAATAAATAAATCTTTAAAAAAAAAAAATCTGCAACCCTATAGGTGGAACAACAATAGGAACTAACCAGTACCCCCAGAGCTCATGTCTCTAGCTGCATATGTAGCAGAAGATGGCCTATTCAGCCATCATTGGGAAGAGAGGCCCCTTGGATTGCAAACTTTATATGCCCCAGTACAGGGGAACACCAGGGCCAAGAAGTGGGAGTTGGTGGGTAGGGGAGCAGGGATGGGGGGAGGGTATAGGGAACTTTCGGGATAACATTTGAAATGTAAATAAAGAAAATATCTAATAATAATATCTCTTCACAACCATAGAACTTTGACTAAGCCTATTTCATTGAATTTCCTGGAAGATTAACTTGGTTAACTATTGAGTTTTTGACATCTGACAAACTTGACCCTCACTGATTGAAAGCTCCTTGCAACCATAGTAGAGTCTCTCAAACATGTAGGTCTTTGCACAGGTATTTCTCTATTGAACCTTCCTCACATCTTTGTATAATTGATAACATTCTTTGGGTTCTCCAAGTCTTTTTTTCCTGAGGCCTTCCTGAGTCCTCCAGACAGAGCCCAGTAATCCCTGTTGAATCCACTTAAGTGCATCACATTGTTCTCTTGTGGTTCATCTCACTCTGTCCTGGGCCTCCCAGATGTTGAACCCCTTGAGTTAAGATCTTTGTATCCAGTGCCAAGCACATAGTTAAGTCCTTAGTGAATAATGGGAAGAAAAGTTTTAAGTTGAAACAGAAACAAGTTCAATGGTTTGAACCTAAGCAACCATGAAAATGATCTTTTGAGTGTTCTAAGAGGTCCCCCATCACCCTGAGACTCTCTGACTCCCAAGAATGTTTAATCATTTTGACTTGTTCTGACTATATTTGGATTGACTTTTAGGATTTCTAAAAGTAATAAATGTTCTTTTTTTTGATCCTGCCTTGGTCTTACTTGTACATCCCCATGTCAAATCCTGTAGAAGAACATGTTGGAAATGAGAAAAGAGCATTTGAGGGGGAAAATGCTGGATTTCATAAGGCTTCGTGGTATAGTTAGCTTCAGTAATCAACTTGACTTAACATATGGTCTTCTGAAGAAACCTTCCATTAAGTAACATGGCCTCTGGCCATGTGGGTGAATCGTCATCTAGATTGATGATTGATGTGGGAAGGTCCAGCCCACAGTGGGGGGGGGGGGGGGCAGCATCCCTAGGCTTCACTAGGGCTTGGTCTGTGTAAGAACACTAGCTGAGCATGAGTGAGTCACTTAGTATTCCTCCATGGTTCCTGCTTGAATCCTGCCTCGATTTCCCTCAATGATAGACGACAATCTGGAAGTGTGGGCTGAAATAAACCCTTTCCTCCATTAAGTTGCTTTTGGGCATGGTGCTTATCACAGCAACAGAAATCAGACCATTCAGGATCATCATGTGGAAGATGGTGCCTTGGGGAGGATGAGGAGGATGGGAACAAATTCTTGGATGGCTAGGGTTTGAATGCTAAGAACAGGGGAGGTTGGGCTGCTGGGAGTGAATTCTCTGTCAGAGTAAGCCGATTCTTCCTATCTATGGTAGTTACATGGACAATAGAGCTGTGTCTTTGTTACTATAAATCTACTGCAAAGTGTTTCCCAAAATGGGTTCCACAAAAGACTCACCTCACTGGGTGGCTGCATGGTCAAATATAGTTCAGAAATGATGTAACTCATGCCTCCTTCTTTGAGAAGAGTTATTCACTATCTGAAACCCCATCGTACGACAGGAGTAAGCAACCCTGTCAATTCCGGAAATGCTAAAATCACAGATTCTTGGGATAGAAGGATGCTCAGCTCTGCAGTGGAGAGAAGGCTCCCACCTGAACGGAAAGGAGGGGTTGTTTTACATTTTTATTGGTTTTCCAGGGGTTCACTCCAAAAATTCAGCATCACAGTAGATGGAATGTGAATCTAGTTGCAGGGAGCCATTTAGATGATGGCCTTGGGCATTCCTTTGCAGTCTTCTCTGTGACAGTGTCAGAAAGACATTTTCCAACTCTTGTTGCCTCCTGAAATATCATAATCCTGCCTTAGCCAGTCACACCAGCTAATGCTTCTCTCTACGGCAGCAGCCGATGTTGCTCTACACTACGGACTGGCTGAAGTGGTTCACCCGTGGGAGGGATGGCCTCACTCTCCCCGGTCCTGGAATCTCAGGTTTGTGAAGATCTGATGGTTGATCCTGCATGCATGCATGCCTCTGTAGTGCCTCACACTGCGTGGGTGAAAGGGTATCATTCACCCATGGGTTTTCCTTAAAACCCAGCAGCTGACCCTGCTGCTGCTGAGATAAGAGGATCTTTGTTCATTCCTGCCCTGGCCCTGGATGAACAGACTACAACTGAGCCATTGGTGGGCTCCTTAAGCTCCACCCTCTGGACTACTGCTGATGCCTAAATGATGCTCATGCTTTGACCTCAGTGGAGGAAACATCCATAACACATCCTTCTCACAAGGATATGGAGTGTCAGGCTGGACTGCAGACCAAGTGTTTGTGGCACCAGCTCCACTGAGACGAGGGATCTGAGAGCAGAACCTCTCTGTTCCTGCTCCATCTCACTGGTGCTCGATCCCACAGGTGCTCCATCCCATAGATGCTCCCTCTTCCCAGTGCTCCATCTCACCAGTGCTCCATCCCACCAGTGCTCCCTCTTACCAGTGTTCCCTCTTACCAGTGCTCCATCCCACTGGTGCTCCCTCTCACAGGTGCTCCATCCCACGGGTGCTCCATCCCACGGGTGCTCCATCCCACAGGTGCTCCCTCTCACAGCTGCTCCATCCCATGGGTGCTCCATCCCACGGCTGCTCCCTCTCCTGGGTGCTCCATCCCACGGCTGCTCCATCCCACGGGTGCTCCCTCTCATGGGGGCTCCCTCTCATGGGTGTTCTCTCTCAAAGGTGCTCCATTCCACAGATGCTCCAACAGACGGGTGCTCCCTCTCACAGGTATAAATGATCTAACACACATTTGACCTGACACTGGTAGCTAGTATTCAGTCTCTAGCTCATCCACTGAGAGAGGCAGCTGAGTCTGGTTTTCTTCCTTGTGACTCCTGCAGTTGCCTGGCATCCCATGGCTGGCTGGAAACTCCAAGAGCTCCTACTGCCCACCCTGCTGGGGAATGAGAGGGGAACTGAGGGCCTGCTTGTATTTACTTTGTAGAGATCGGTGACTTTGTCCACGTGGACATATCCAAGGCCAGACTCAACAAAGACTGTTCATCTTGGAGAATTTACCAAACGCAGACACGTTTTTATGCTCTTGAATTAAGACAGGTGGCCCCCGAGCTGAAAGGGGCAAAGGACTATGTTGGAAAGAGCTGGGTTGGGGGCATGGGGTGGAATGTCTAAGACTTTGCTTCGAGACTTGCACACACTCTAAGTGTTTCTTCCTTTCCTCTGTTCTCCCTCTCCTCCCTTCCCTTCTCTTCCCCTCTTCTCTCTTCCCCACCATTCTCCTCCCTCCCTTGCCTCTCTCCCTCCCCCCTTCCTCTCCTCCCACCTCTCTACCATGTGCATGTGTTTTGAGGGCTGGATATTTACCCATGTGTGGGCATACAGACATCAGAGGTCAGTATGGCTCCCCACCTTACATTTGTGACAGGCTCTCTGACTGACTGAAGCTCACCGATTCAGCTAGACTGGCTGCCAGCAAGTCTCACAGATCTCCCGCCTTCAGCTCCCCAGTGCTGGGATTAGAGTATGAGTCTACACACCTTGTTTCTAGAATGCTAGGGTTCAAACGTGGGGCCTCATGCCTGCATGACAAGCAAGTTACTGATGGAGTTATTACCCAGCCTCCCCTGCCTTTCTTGCTAAATCTGATACTGCTGGGGGGAGCAGGGACATACTGGGGAAGCCTTGAGGTCACTGCATGTTGACTGTGGTTATTTTAACACACTGCCAGACTCAGTCAATAATTCTATGTCCCAGAATGAAATCTCAGTTGATAATTCATTTGGTAAAAATGTGACTGGAAAAGTTATAAACAACAGATGACAAACTCGAAGGGACGGATACTACAGAAGAATACTTCTGCCAATCCAAGGGTTGTCTTTCCTGGCATGTGTTGGATTCAGTCTTTGTAAACTGGAAAGCTTTAATAATAGGCAAAAATTTCCATGTGGAAAGCATTAGATTAAAGGGCTTTACCCAGCACATTTTACCAGGAGCTTTGGCCAGATCCTGTAGGGGTTACTGTCTGTCAGAGAAAAGTTACAATGTAAATAAGTTAACCTTTCCTATATATATATAAACTTACAAGCTATTCCTGCATATCTTTTTAACAGCCTGCTGTTCTATCTTCCTTACTGAATGAAAAATATCAATTGTCAAAGAATTGGAAACTACTAGAAAACAGGGAAAATAATCTCACCATTCAAAAAAAACCTTTCACTTCTCTTTTAGTGTGATTTTTTTTAAAAAAAAAATCTGACTATAAACCAATTAGTATTTTTTATTTGTTAAATGATGTAGGGGTATAGCTCCGTGATAAATGATTTGTTTAGCATGTGCAAGGCCCTGGGTTTGATGCCAAAAAATGAACTTTTATTACAAACCAGATTTATTATTCTTTGAAATACTTATTTGGATAGATAGATAGATAGATAGAGGCTAAATTAATTTAATTAACTTGTGTGACTCTCATACTTAATTTTAGTATGAGATACCGTTTAATGTATGACAACATAAAACTTCACAGCCTTTTTTCTGTTTTTTTGTTTGTTTGTTTGGTTGGTTGGTTTTTGGTTTTTTTGAGACAGGGTTTCTCTGTATAGCCCTAGCTGTCCTGGAACTCACTCTGTAGACCAGGCTGCCCTGGAACTCAGAAATCTGCCTGCCTCTGCCTCCTGAGTACTGGGATTAAAGGCATGTGCCACCATGCCCGCTTTTTTCTGTTTTATAAAAGATTTCTTCAGGTTGTTTTTAACATGTGTGGGTACATGTGTGGGTACATGTGTGGGTACATGTGTGGGTATGTGGCCATGAGAGCAGATGCCTGTGGAGGCCTGAGGCATCAGACTGCCTGGAGCTAGGTGGCTCTGAGGTGCCCAATGTGGGTGCCAGAAACCAAACTCAGGACATCTGTAAGAGCAATAACAGTTCTCACTCTTAACTTCTGATTCCAGTCCAACTTGCAGCAATTTTCAAATACATAATATGCATTTGATATAATATTTATATTTATAGCTTACTAGGCATACCGTATAATGTATGCTAACCACTGAACGAATTCTTCCTATGTACCTGAGATTTGTATCCTTCCATCAAAGCTCCCTCCTTCCTCCCCCTCAGCCTCTAGTACATACCATTCCCTTCTCTGCTTCCTTGAGGTCATTCTTTTTACATTTTTACTTCATTTTATTTTTGTTTTGAGACAGGGTCTCTATATAACCTGGCCATCCTGAAAGTCTGTAGACCAGGATGACCTTGAACTCACAGAGATCTACTTCCCTCTGCCTCTCAAGAGCTGAAATTAAAGCCACTGCCACACCCAGTGAGATTATTCATTTTAGACTTTGAAAATATGTGAGACCACATTCCTGTTTTAGTTCACTTATATCCTGTCCTTGGGCACCTTGGCTGACTTCATAGCTTGGTGATTATAACTAATGAAGCACTGAACACACAAGGTACAGATCCTCCCTGATGCAACCACCACACATCCTTCACACTACACACACTTCACTTCAGATATTCAGTAGTGAGATTTCTGGAATCTAAGGTAATCTCTCTGTCTCTCTCTCTGTCTCTCTCTCTGTCTCTCTCTCTGTCTCTGTCTCTCTCTGTCTCTCTGTCTCTCTCTCTCTCTCTCTCTCTCACACACACACACACACACACACACACACACACACACACACCTCCATGAAGTTTTCCACACCACAGTACTAATTGATAGCTAATTAGCAAGGGCTCCTTTCGCCCACCAACACTTAGTACAGTAGTCAATCTTCATTGTCAACTTCAACCAGGTTTAGATTTCTCTAGTCTGTGAGGTCATGTCCAGAGAGTATTAATGGAGGAAAGAAGATGCCCCCGCACCCTAAACAAGAGCAGCAGCAGCCCATGAGATGGATGCTCAGCCCAAAGCCAAGGAGCAGGGCAGGTGTACAAGAATATTCCCAGTTCTCTGCTTCCTGGTGTGTCCTGATGTGAGCAAGCAGAATAACACTGTTCCTAACCTCCACTCCTTCCCCACCATGGGGGACTGAACCACCAAACTGTGAGCCAGAATAAACTCTCCCTCCCTTCATTTGCTTCCTGTTAGGTATTTGATCATAGTAATAAGAAAGTGACTAATCATCTTAACTTTTACCTTTTTAAAATTATAGCCATTCCATGAGGTACAGGGTGATACAACCACGGTGGTTTAATTGGCATCTCTCTGATGGTTTAATTGGCATCTCTCTGATGGTTAGTGATGATGAGAATGAGAGAGGTGCCCTGGCCCTTACCACTCTCTTCCTTGTTCCCTTGGGATGGAAATCTCCATTCCTGGGGAAACGATTACTGGACTTTTGCTAAGGATTGGCTTGACCATGCAGGTCATCTCAGGTTGTGGGAATGTTTTAACAGCATTCCTCCTTCTACTCCATGAACAGGGATATCTCTACTTACCATCTTTAATTGCTTTCATCGATGCTGTGAGTAGTTTTCATTGTAAAGATCTTTCACCTTTTTTGGTTCAATTTATTCCTAAGAATTTTATCATTTCTTGTAGCTCCTGTAAATGGGATTATTTTCTTCTCAGTTTAGGTAGACTGTCGCTGTATAGATACACTACTGAGTTATACATACCTTTCGGCCTCACTGGATTTATTTATTGGCTCAAATAGACTTTTTTTTTTTTTGTGAACTCCAGGGCTTTGTATATCTGAAATGTCATTGCAAACACAGACAATTTAATGTTTTCCTTTCCAATGCCTTTTATTTCTTCCATTGCAAACACAGACAATTTAATGTTTTCCTTTCCAATGCCTTTTATTTCTTCCCTTGCCCAACTGTTTTAGCCATGACTTCAGTTCTGTGCTGAACAGAATTGGTCAGTATGATTTGTGTTCACCTTTACTGACCTTGAAGGAAAAGCTTTGACCATTTCACCAATAAGTGTTTGGGGTTAGCTGTGTGTATGTTATACACATACACACGCACACGCACACACACACACACACACATACACACTCACACACCATTTCCATATAATATACTGTAGCATGCAAAGTAGGTTTGCATTTTTCTCCCTAGACATTTTGCATTTTTAAAAGTGTTATTTGATTCTACCTAGTTACAATTGGTTCCTTATATGATTTTCATAATCCTGTTTTGGCTGACTCTCCCCACTCCCACATAAATACATATGCATATATTAGAAGCTATGATCTTCTAACATGAGAGAAAGACATGCAGTGTTTGTCTTTATGAGCCTTTGTTAACTCACTTCTAGTTCCATCCATTTCTCTGTGAATTGCAGGTTCATTTTTTATAACTAAATAAAATTCCATTGTATCTATATACCATATTTTCATCTCCATTTATCTCTTGGTGAACATATAGGCTAATCCCATTTCCTTGCTATGGTATGTGACCTTTTTTTGTGTTGGGATATGTTCTTTGATTTGTTGAAAATTTTTATCATGAAAAGACACTAGATCCTGCCAAACTCCTTTTTCTGCCTACTGAGATGACCACATGAGTTTTGCCCTTCACCCTGTTAATATACTACATCTTGTTTATGGATTTGTATATATTAAGCCATGCTTGCAGCCCTGGGATAAATCCTTGACCATGGTCAATTTTTCCTGAGACATTTTGCATTTTTAAGAGCGTGATAAGATTCTGCCTAGTTACAATTGGTTGGAAATTACTCCTGGTCCATACCATTTGGGCCAGAAAGAAAATACTTGATGTTATTTCAGTCTTCCAGAATAGTTCAACATTTTTGCCTAGCTTATCAGTCCTGCAAAATGTGCTGTGGGTACTTGAGAGGAATTATAGTGTTCTTAAAGGTGAAGTGTATCTCTTATAGATGACATACAGTTTGGGTTCTTTCTAGGTCTTTTTTTTTTAATCCTTTCTGTCACAGTATGTCTCTTGATCACAGATTTTAGTCTCTTTACATCTGTGATAGGTAACTGTTGATAGAGCTAATTCCTGCCATTTGTTATTTTCTGAATGTGTGGCGCCTTCCTTTCTCCTTTGCCGCCTGCCTTCTGATAGGCATTGGCCAGTGTTTGTTGTTGTTGTTTTGTTTTGTTTTGTTTTAAAATCCCCTACTATACTTGGCATATCTACAAAAGTTTGGACTTTGTGGTTACCTAGACTTACAAAAAAAAACATTTTATAGTTCCAGTAGGCTATTTTAAACCAACCATTAGTCATGTTCCTAAAACTACAGTTTGTAGACCCAGTATGGTAGTGCACACCTTTAATCCCAGCACTTCGGAGGCAGAAGCAGGCAGATCTCTGTGGGTTGGAGAACAGGCTAGACTATTTGAGTTCCCAAACAGCTCATGCTATATAGAGAGAGACTCTATCTCAAAATACACAAACAAACAAACAAACATAAAATCTACAGTTTGGTAATTGGGAGACAACTCAGTCAGTAAAGTGCTTGCCTACAAAGTCGAAGGACCTGATTTTGATGCCTAAACAAATCACCATCCTGGGAAGAGACAGAATAATCCTGGGGAGTCACTAGCCTAATTGGTGAGCTCCAAGTTAATAAAAGACCTTGTATCAAAATAAATAAAAGGTGTTCCTGAAGATGACACCAGAGGTATCCCTTTGCCTACATACCCATGAGCACACAAATGCACCTCCATACACAACACACACATATACACATTCACATTCATTTTAAAAACTACAGTTGGACAACTCCCCACCCACATTTTATGTTTGTTTTGTCTTTTCATTTTGAGACAGAGTCTGTCTCACTGTAGACCAGAGTGGCCTCAAACAGGCCAGGCTGGCCTTGAACTTCTGATCCTCATGCTTCCACTCACCGACACTGCAGACATATGACACCATACCCAGATCTCATGTTCTAATTTACATCTTTTTTACATCATGATTTATTTGACACATTATTCTAGCAATTAATTTTAAATTTTTTTCTCTTGCATGCTGAAGATAAGTTTTATATACATTTACATATTATTAAATTGATAGACTTTTCTCAATTTGACTGTTAACACTAATGTGTTTTTATCCTTCATTGGTTTGTTCCATCAACTTGAAGAAATCCCTTTAACAGTCTGTTTTGTTTTGTTTTGTTTTGTTTTGTTTTGTTTTGTTTTTTGAGACAGGGTTTCTCTGTATAGCTCTGGCTGTCCTGGAACTCACTTTGTAGACCAGGCTGGCCTCGAACTCAGAAATCCACCTGCCTCTGCCTCCCAAGTGCTGGGATTAAAGGCGTGGGCCACCATGCCCGGCTTTTAAGAGTCTTTCTAAAGCAGGTCTGGTGATGATGATCTCCTTAGCCTTGTTCGTGCTGAAGAGCCTTCACCTACCTTCATTTCTGAAAGACAGTGTTGCTTGGTAGCTCCTCTTGTTTCTCCTTAGCACATGTCATTCCATCCTCTTACCCTGCCAAGCTCCTATTAAGAAAGCTTGCTGTTTGCCCATTGTAACTTCCTCGGGGGAATAGTGTCATTCCTGCTGCCTTTGTAATTTCACATTTGTCTCTCATTCTTAACAGTTATCTTGATTTAGTCTCCTTTGGACTGGATATGATTGGAACGTAGATGAAGTTCACCCACAGTCCAAGCCTACTTCACAGATTCAAGTGCCAGACTCGCCCCCAGGCCCCACTGACCTTATATGTCTGAACATACATGTATTGTTGTCTAGATTTGAAATTTTTTTCCTAAAATATGCTTTATGATCTTTTCTTTCTTCTCATCTTTGAATTGCTATAACTGACTTTTTGTTCTTTGGAATGCTGTGCCAGAAGTTCTAAAACTTTCACCATTCCCTATCAATATTTTCTCATCCTATCTTTGAGTTTATAGGTATCTCTTCTACTTGATCAATTCTGCTGTGGGTTGCTCTCTTACATGGCTCATTTCATTTATACTTCTTATTTCTATAATTTTTAAAATTAATTTCTTTTGCTTTGGTCATTAATTGTTTTCCTGACTCACTGAATAGTTTGCTGAGTTTCCTTAAGATAATTATGTGAAATTCTTTGTCAGGGAGTTCACATGTCTCCTTCTCATTAGAATCAGTTAAGCTTTCTATTGTTCTTTGTTATTTTTATGTTTCCTGATCCTTTTTGACTCATGTAGTCATATGTGGTATCTACACAGTTGTAGAAGTAGATGTATATTCCAATCTTTGAAGACTGATTTTATCTAACAAAACCCTTCATCAGTAGCCAGTCCAGAGGTTTTGGGAAAGCTAGTCATGTCTGGATTTACAAGGGTTAATCAGTTAATTTGGTCCTTTGGAGATTTAGCCTATGAGCTAAAATGCCTTTGTAGGACCATTAAGTCTTAGTCTGCAGAGGCCAGTATTCTGATAGATATCGAGGTCTAGTTCCTAGATATGCTGGACATAGCTGGAACCCAAGTCCACAGAGGTGATCATGTATCCTTTAACCATGGAAACTGTCATGAAGTGTGGGGAATTGCAGGCTGGTCTCCAGTCGAGCTGAGGTCTAAACCCTGGGAATGGTGATAATTCACCTTCATGACATGGTAGGCGTTCCCTCATGCTCCTGGAATTCTGGCCCCTGCCTAAGTTACCCCCCCCCACAGCCCCCACAAGCAAAGCATGGTCAGTAGTCACGTAAGCAATGGCCCAAGCTTCTGACCTTCAGGCTAAACTCCTCTCCAGTTACCTAGCAATAGTAAAGACCATAAAAAGGGCTGTTCTGCCCCTCCTTGCTCTCTTACTTCTCACTCTTATCTCCCTCTTACCCCTCACTCTTACCCTCTCCTCTCTTTGTCTTCTCCTCTCCTCTCTCCCTCTTACTCTCTTTCTCTCTAGCCTCCCCCCTCTCTCTACCTTCTCTCTTTCTCCCTGCATTTCTATAATAAAGCTCTAAAACCATAGAATGTCTCTGCTCATCAAGGCCCACTGCACTTGGAGGATGAGACAGGCTTTCTCCTAATGAGCCATTTCTAATCTCCCATTAGAAGGCCTTCCTGTGCTCCAGTATCCGTTGCACTCACTCTCAAAGGTGTTGGGAACCTCTTCCCTCAACCCTCTCCTATAACCCTGGGGCTTTAGCAAGGTAACTCCAGGAATCCCCAGGTAGGGCTGTCCCTTGGCCACCCCCTGAAGAGTGGGATAGAGGAATGCCCACCCAATGATGAGTGGAAGGCAGTTAGCAACCCTCCCATGCCTGACAGACCAGAGAATAGGTAAACTCTGGCAAGGTGTGGGTCTCTCCCTCCCCCACTTCCCCTGGGCCCCTTTTTCAGGGATAGACTTGGAGCTTGCATCCATAAGAGCCAACCAATGGGGCTGGTGGAATATCTGGTACTTAATCTATATCATCTTGGACTGTGGGAGTACTGCATCTCCATCCATAAGGGCTGGCTTTGCACCTAGAGCCTGAGTCCTTAAGGGCTGGCTCAGCAATGGGTATACTAGTATGTTAGTTATTTTACTTCTTGCTATAGCAGAATACCTGATGGAAACAACTCGGGCAATTATGGATTTATTTTGGCTCACGGTTTAGAGAACACAGTCCATCATGGCAGCAAAGATGGAAGCAGCTATCTTATGACTTGAGTGACAAGAGTTTAGGGATAGCTGGTATATCGCAACAGCAGACAGGAGACAAGTATGGTCCCTCTTGAGATACGCCTCTAGGCTCACCAGGTGGGCCCCACATTCAAAATGTTCCTAAAGTAATGCCACTAGCTAGGACCAAGTATTCAAACACAAACCTGTGGGAGACATTTCATATGTGAATCATAACAACTTGGGCGAGCCTGGGTATGCTGGGTGTGGCAATGAGCAGGTCCTTCCCAGTGTCTTCAAGCATCTAGGGCAGGCCTGAAGCCTGGGATTCTGTGGGCTAAACCTCATGTTTGATGCGAAACTTGAGGCAGGGTCACAAGGACTGGCCTGAGTGTGGGCTAAGCTGGAGGCTGAATTTACAGGTGGTAGCACAGAGGTTAGGGATGAGACCAGCTAGGAGTCCAGGGCTACTGGCTTTCCATGGCACTGGCTTTTGTTGGGGGAAGGTCTAGGATCAGGGTCTGAGGCAAAGTTGGTACTTATCTTTCTCATCTTCCCCCAAGTAGGAAGACATCCCACTGTATATGCCTCTGGCTGGGGAAGAAGTGTAGAATGGAAAAACATACTTTCTATCCTAGTCAAAAATGTCTCTTCCTGCTTCTATACTATACCCAAGTATTCTTTATTATGTCTTCTTTTTGTTTTCTTGAGGTAATGACGCGAACAATGGCCCCATCTTCATGCCAATCTCCTTGCCCCAGCTTCCCAGATGCTGTAACTAGAGAGATGAGCCTCTGACTCCATTTAGGCACTTCTGATGGTTTGTATATGCTTGGCCCAGGGAGTGACATTGTTAGGAGGTGTGGCCTTGTTGGAGTAGGTGTGTCGCTGTGGGTGTGAGCTTTAAGACCCTCATCCTAGCTGCCCTCCTAGCTGCCTCCAGAATAAGAGGTGGTACTCTCAGCTCCTCCAGCCCCATGTCTGCCTGGATGCTGTCATGTTCCCACCTCGATGATAATGAACTGAACCTCTGAACCTGAAAGCCAGCCCCACTTAAATGTTGTCCTTATAACTGTTGCCATGGTCATGGTGTCTGTTTATAGCAGTAAAATCCTAACTAAGACAGTATTGTTTCCTTAGCTCTTGTGAAGTTATATTTTATATATGGAGAGTTGTTAAAATTAATGCTTCTGTGAGAGAGATGCACGCCAGAAAGTCTTATTGTTCTGTCTTATTTTTAAAAAATTCACCCCTCTCCCTCAACTCCTCTCCCCTTCTCCATCTCTGTATGTGGGCAGGGGATGCCTACCATGTGCCTGGGTACCGGTCTTCCCCCTTGTACCTTGTTTGAGACACAGTCTCTCCTATTTGTTTCAGCACTGTGGAGTCCACGCTACCTGGCCTGTGAGCATGGGTGCTAAGAGCCCAGACTCAGGTTGTTAGGCTTGGATGGCGAGCACCTTTACACACTGCATCAGTTGTAGTCCTGAAAAAACACAGTGGTATCTTATTTGGGGGTTGGTAATTTTGCTCTTTGAAGTTTTCTACATGAAACCACAACCTAATAGCTGAGTAGCAAAGTGATCACAGTTATTTATTCAAGATTATTCCTTCTTTTTTTTTAACCACGTTCTCTATTTAGTTTCTCAGTTGCTTCTGCATTCTTTATTGATTTAAGTGGTGTTAAGAAATTTAACCTACTATATTTTTTCTTTATGAGAATTATTCTTTGAAATGGATACTCGGGGTTAGATTTGGTGGCACGGGCCTTTCTTCAATCCCAACATTCGGGAGGCAGAGGCAGGCGAGTTCCAGGACAGTC
Source organism: Mus pahari (assembly GCF_900095145.1). NCBI lineage: Eukaryota > Metazoa > Chordata > Mammalia > Rodentia > Muridae > Mus > Mus pahari. Next base: position 2,665,947 of record NC_034605.1, on the reverse strand, counting down.
TGAACTACGTAATGAGACCCTTCTCTAACAATCCAAAAGTTGACCAGTCAATTAGGAAGTAAAACTAGTATTTAAAGTAAACTTACTAGAAATAAGGGAGTTTTGCTTTATGTTACCAAGGTGTTTCTAGCAAATGTCCTTCTGATAAAAAGGTTTACGTTGTGTGTGTTTCTTTCTTTAATGTTCCTGTTCTTTATCTGGGTTCAGGGTTTGCAGTGCATAAATAAGCAAAGAGCAAACCTGTGACTTGCTTTTATTATATCCAACACTCATCCCTTCTCTGCCCTCTTGCATTACTGCTTTCTTTAGGATTCTCTTTTTAGTATTCCTACTAAGGTCCGACTGGACCTACTTTGTCCTGTTTAGCCATGGGCTCCTCTGCCAACACCATGTGGCTTTCATTAGTTATATAACATAACACGTGATAGGAAATTTTTTTCCAAAAAAAGTTTCTTGGCCAAAAAACTTTAAATACAGAAGGATTCAATAAAGATCTTAAAATATAATTTGAAACTTATATGGGGCCACACATATTTTGAATGATATGGTTCCACACATATTTTGAATGCATGAAAAGCCGCAGACTAATATTTGATGAGTGCAAAGTTATGCTTGAAAATTTAATTCAAAGTATATGTTCCCTCCAGTCAGTCCCCTGATCAAGATCTTTTTCCTAAATATACTCTTGATTCTTGATTCCCTCTTTCTCTTAGCACCATTTAGGAACTAAAAATGTGATATTTTATGTTCCATTGTGGACTTAACTTCTGGATGTTGTATTTTTGCCCCTCACATAATCTATATAGAATATAGACATATATATATATATATATATATATATATATATATATATATATGCACAGATGTTTATAAATGGGATTGTCAAGGATGAGCCCTGTAGATTGGAAAAGTAAAAGCTTTAAGAACTTTAATTCTCATCATCAGTATGAGGACAGATTAAATCATATGCACTAGCCTGAATAGTACCATAATGAGACCCTTATCTAACAATCCAAAAGTTGATCAGTCACTTGGAAAGTAAAACTAGTATTTAAAGTAAACTTACTAGAAATAAGGGAATTTTGCTTTACGTTACCAAGGTGTTTCTAGCAAATTTCCTTCTGATAAAAAGGTTTTCGTTGTATGTGTTTCTTTCTTTAATTTTCCTGTTGTTTATCTGGATTCAGGGTTTGCAGTGCATAAATAAGTATGCAGAATAATTAAATATGTAGTTTAAAAGATGAGGGAGGAGACTACTCCAATATATATTACCAAGTGAAAAGAGCCCTCACCAACCCCCAGAATCATCCATGTGATATGCCATTCACAAAAAAAATGCACATATAACTATATTGGGGTGGGAGGGGGTTATAATTTCTTTCCTATTAACATGGCTCTCTCTGGGGAGGGGACCAGGACTTCAGAAGGAACTACTGAGAAGGGTCTTATGACTTAGTCTCAGAACTAACGTCGTGGTGATTTTACTGCAAAGCTTACGTCTCTCTAGACACACAGAAATGAGCATTACATTCAGAGTTTTGGTCTTAGGTGGCATTTACCCAGGTGCCGCTTGGTTCCTGAGTCACATGCACAGGAAGGACTTGTCATCCCTGCACTGTGCCAGTGCGCTAGCATGAGATGGCCTTCAGCTCACAGGGACAAGTTCTGTGACTAAGTCCTCACCTAGTAGGAATAGCAAATTTTGCAGTTGCCTTTTTTGTTAAGCAGCCATGCTTAAGTAAGAAAGGAGACTCGCCCAGGAATGGGCAGTGAGTGAATGAGTGCCTGGTCACACATGATGTCTTGACTTCCTAACCACGAGTCACAACTTCTATCTAGCAGGTTAGGGTGGGTCCCAAGCAGTATGTCCTGTCTAGTGATAGAGAAAATTTGCTAAGGAAACTGAGGCTTTGGGACATCCAGTGCACATACATAGTCCAAAGCCAGCTGGAAGGGAAGGAGGGCGCATTTAAAGTTATTGAGAACTGGCTGATCACTTCTCAGCCTTTTGGCTAAGATCAAGTGTGGAGAACTGGCTGGTGAGATGAATCAGTGCTTAAGAGTCCACACAGTTCTTGCAAAGGACCCAAGTTCAGTTCCTAGCATCATATTGGGCAGCTCACAACAACCTGTAACCCTAGCTCCAGGATTTCTGTTGATCTCTTATGGACTCCTTGGGCACTTAGCCCCCCACACACACACATATACACTGAAAAATTATTTTTAAAAAACAAACAAATAATAAAAATGTTATTGGCCCGGATCAGAAAGCTCCCCAAACTTGAGGTTTTCTTCAGGTGTTAGGGATGTAACATATTGATCATAACTATGCAACAGGCACTGTGCAAGGACTTTAGATAATTTTTTTTAATGAAATGTTGACATCCAACCCATATCATAGTTTGGACCTTTTTTCCTTATTTTATAGGTCAGACAGATAAAGCTCTGAGAGATGGTAGCACTTACATAGCAGGGTACTGTGATGGCAGATGGAACTCAGACTTGCAGACCATCTGTCATAAAAGGTTACGTCTACATGCTTGTAAACTCCATGGTAGACTGACTGTCTGCGAACACTCGGGATCATACAACGAGCAGGATTCTCGGGGATGGAGGAACACAGAGCTAGCGGCCTCACAGAACTCCCTGGGCCTCAGCAGCGCACACAAACATTCTCCTTGGGAACCAACTCCCCTCCCAACTACTCGCAAGAAAAACATTCGCAAACTACACATCAGGATCTTGGCTGGGGACACGGTGGTTTTACTCTCCCAACGTAAAAACTGAAAACCACCATTCCAGATGACTGGCTTCTCATTTACTTGTATAAACCCACTTGCAAGTAGTCTGAGCATTCAATTTAAAATGAATTAAGGAGACAACTTAAGTGTGGGAGGATGTCAGTCAGAGCTTTTAAAAACAGAGTTAATGCACATCAAATTCCACTGTGGTCTGACAGACGGTGACCTTTTGACTCGAAAACTTGTATGTCTCTGGGCTGGAGCTGACTCTGTGTTGGGCTTCTGCCCCCAAGGTTGCCTAAGCATGTCTGCTAGAAGAGGGTCAGCTCCAGCCCCAGATTCCTCTGAACTTGAAGGAGGAATCCCTGCCCACAGCCAGGCTCCACTGACTAATGGAAAAGCCCACGTCTATCTTTTGGGTGGTGTGGGTCTTTAAAAAAAGATTTATTTGTGTTATTTATATGAGTACACTGTAGCTGACTTTAGACACACCAGAAGAGGGCATCAGATCAGGAGGTTGTGAGCCACCCTGTGGTTGCTGGGAATTGAACTCAGGACCTCTGAAAGAGTAGTCAGTGCTCTTAACCGCTGAGCCATCTCTCTAGTCCATTGTTGTTGATTTTTTATGATGATAAAACTACATAACAGAAAGCTTATCTTCTATTCTCCCTGCTTGTACAATCAATCCCTGGCACTCTCTTCCCTTTGTGAGCCTATCCTGGCTTTATTTATTGCAGGGAAATAATCAGTCCAGAAAGTGTAGCTACCATTCTATCCATGCTTAAGTGCACAATTGGATGGCGCGCAGGACACTCACGGTGGAACACAGCCATAGCTGTCATCCACCTCCCACGCCTTAACTTTTACTTCCTGGGTACTCCCACACTTCACTAATGCACCTGCTTGGTTTTTCCTTCCTTACAAACTGACTTTCTCTTCCAGATACTATGTTGCTTTCTAGCATAACGCTGTGATATCCATTAGAGTTCATTTTGGCCTTTGCCCACCAAGTAAACACAGGCTCCCAAGATGTCTCTGTTCCCCCAGGTGTCTGGGCCTCCCTGAGACTTGGGTAAGATCTTCTTCGCCAGCAGGATCATAAGCCGCCACCCATGCTGGCCAGCATGCCTTCCCCTACCTTTGATTACTGTCAGGGACCCCGTGCAGTGATCAGAACTCTTTTGTTCCTTTCTTGGCAGCTGTGTATCCTTGGGACTTTCAGAGCTTATGGTTTGCCACAAAATGGAGTCGCCGATAATTGTTAGTCTGATCGTAAGTATCAAACAAGTCTGCGAGCTGTGGAGGTGGCTTGGTTGGTCAAGCATTTGCCCCATAAACACGAAGAATCTTGAGTTCAGAGCCCCAGAACTCATGTAAAATGCCAGGCATGTTAGGAAGATAACATGAATCTTTGTAGTTCATAGGCCAGTGAGCAAAGTTCAGGACCAATGAGAGGCCATTTCAAACAAAAGCTACCTGACAGCCAACTCAGGGCATTGCTCTGTGACCTCTCCACCTACCCACACCCACAGGTGTTCACACAAATGAACATGTACACACATATATGCATCTACACATAGGCACACATATGGTTGCAAATCCATTGCTCTGCCTTCTCAAAGCTGTCCCGTCCTAAGGTTCTCTCTGCCAGGCCCTTCTCTTTCTCACTTCCTCTTCTCTCCAACCAACCCTTCCCCACTCTCTCTGGAAGCATTGCCCTCAGTGGGAAACCGGAATATTGAAGTTATTCCAGGATGTGGTACAGAGTCAGAGCCGGGCTCGCTGCTGTTGGAATCCTAATGAGCTTCAGTGTCTAGCCTCTTCCCTGTGGCTGAATCTGGCGCAGTGTGTTGACTTCGCTGTCACGGCTCGTGTGCTGACCTCGCTGTCACGGCTCGTGTGCTGACCTCGCTGTCACGTCTTGTAGTTTGGAATGTGCAGAAGATGCTTCCCCAAATACCAATTTACAGAATGGAAAGGGAGCCTGGGGCCTTCAGGGCTTGGGATACAGGGTCTTGTTCCAAGAATTGCCGAGTAGTTCAGTTTACAAACTTACAGCATCCTCTCTCTTCCCTCTCCACTGTCCCAGTGAGATTAAAAATAAAGAAAAAAAAAAAAAAGACAAGTCCTTGATGAACTTGACGAATAAATCACTTATGTTTGAAAGTTGGTCAGGGAGAAGGCCATCTATATGCTCTGAAAGCCTCACAGCTCAGGAAAACAACCGGGTAGGCAAAACCAAGCTGGGATAAATAAGCTTCCCCAGACTCCCCATGGGCTCGTCGTCTGTAAGTTTAATTTTCTAGAAGGAAAAAGTGTCTTAGTGACGTTCCCTGCTTGGGGACACATGCCGGCACACTGGAGTTATGTCATGTCTCTGTCAGATGCCTTCAAAGGGACCTGGACATGCTCCTCACTTTGCTCTGCCTCTTCAGCAGCATCGCTTTGTCCCAGGCACCTAAACTCCAGCCACACTGAACTGGTCTCACACCCAGGCGCGTTTCTGCATCTTTATTTGGATGCTCCTGCCCAGAAGAACATCTTCCCATTAGCCTACTGGTCCCCTCTCCAAGGCTAGTGTGATGCCATCTCTACATAGACATTCTTAGATCCCTCGGTGACCTGGACTACATGACCTCTAGTCTCCCTCGAAACCCCAGGTTTTAGAACATCCTTTCTCACATCCGTCCAGTGGGAGAAAACTGTTATATTTTGCCTTACACAGCAGATGGGGTTCCTTTCAGGCTGTGCACTGTGACCATTGGCATCTTGCTCTCGTGTTCCTGGGCCGTGAGGAGTTGCACGAAGGTAAATGTATGTGGTGCCTGCTTTTAGAACCTTGCCTCTGGGTCTGAAACTTTCTGGGTACTCAATGAACTTAGTTAATGCCGTACACCTCAGTGACACTACTCCAGACATACAGCCTTTAGATGAACATCACCTCCCCTGCCGTGCGTATCTCCACAAATGTTGGTGAAGCTACCTCAATTCGGCAACCCCCAAACTGCAGTGGATACACTTGGCAGTGGGACCAGGCACGCAAGCACTAATGGGCTTTAGCATCTGTACACTCAGTTTTGTGCATTGAGAGACATTAGGTTTTCATGCTTAGGATCGCCACGACCTCTATTTCTGCGTTAAGCACTTGGTATCATTAGTGCAATATGTGCAAGCTTCTAGATGAAGCCTGAGTTCCTAAAGCTTTGAATTTCCTAGGAAGCTGTTAAGTAGATAAAGAATGGGACATTTCCTGAGTTTGTTTTTACCCTGATTTAAGACCCACAGTGCAGGGCATTGGGAGACCACTTCACCACTTCTGAGCAGCAGTGGATTTGCCATAGTCTTCTGTTAGGTTTTGGAAAATACTAGGCCTGTGGGTTAAAGGAGAAATCCTAGAAAGCTTTCTGACGTGAAACTCATCACCAAAACAGAATTTATAACTGCGTTGCCATGGCAACCAATCTGTCACGCTTCTCTTAGCCTAAGAATATTGAAATGTTGGCGATTCTGAGAATAGCCCAAGAGGAGCAGCCAGATGCAGAGTGTACAGGCGGCCTGGGGTCACATCCGTCTGTCAGCTCCAATCCTCTGCCTGTCTTCTGATCCCTTAAAATCCCCAACTTCTTCTGAAATGCTGTTGTAGTATCATGGGCCTTCATACCACAGCACCCACGTGACAGTTACCTCCTGGGCAAGAATATGTAGTCACTGGGCGTCTGAGAGCTGTGGAAAGGCTGGGAAAAGACTTTGAGGGACTAACATGAGAGTAGGCGATTCAGTGATGTTCTTCGGTGGTAAACAGGTCATGGTCACCAGCGGTTTGAATGGCAGAGTCAGCCTAAAGTTCTAGAAATATCTTTTGCTGAGGGAGAGTGACCAAAATTGTTATTTAAGGGTAAACACAGCTCTGTAAGACAAAGGGACTCTAAGTGAAGCACAAGGGACCAGGAGAATCCAAGTAGAGACAGAAAAGCTAGGTACTTTAGAGAGGAATGTGAAGCAAAGAACCTTAAAAAAATCTAAACAGTAAGGAAGGTTCTGATTTGCTTGTACTTGTCAATGCTAGTCAAAAAACAAACAAACAAAAATGTAACGAAGGGCTACGGAGACGGCTCAGTTGGAAAAAGTGTCATGCGAGCATGTGGGCCCAAGTTCAGATCCCCACCTCTCATCCAAAGCTGGGCAAGGTAGCACAATTGCTTGTAATCTCAGCACTAGGGGGTAGAGACAAGATGGTCTCTGGGGTTCACTGGCCAGTCAGCACAGCTAAAATGAGGAGCCTCAGGCCCCAGTGAGAGACCATGACTCAAAAAGAAAGGTTGACCGCAGGCCTCCACATACATGTGAACCCACATGTGTGCACAGATGTGCAGCTACATAAAAGACAAACAAAACATAACAACGCAGATCTCATTCACCCCTTTCCAAGCATTATTATTAAGAACCTTTAATTAATTAAGAACAATTTCAAAGTGAGAAGCCACTGACTTCATTCACCGCCATGGCACTTAGCACAGGGAACAAAGTAGTCATTGCACCCAAACAATACCGAGCTTGGGAAAAGGGGACTTTATGGTTTTTAGAAGCAAAGAAACCACAAGATCCAACTGTTCCTATTAGCGGATATGAGATTTTTCTCAGTCCTGTTTTTTACTTTGACCGAGAATATTCGTTTCTCATGTATTTGTTCGCTTAGTGTGTATACACGGTCAGATGGGACACATGTGGAAACCAGAAGACAAATACTAGAAGCTGGGTCTGTCTGCCTAGCACATGGGCCCCAGGGAGCACACTCAGGTTACTATGCTCGGCAACAAGTACCCTAACCCCTCAAGCCTTCTTGCTGGCCCCTGTAGACTCTTTATAGAAACCTGCAGACTAGTAAAATGAACTTCTTATAGCCCAGCTCTGTACCCTCAAGAACTCTCAGTAGGTTGCCTTTCTTGCTTTGTCTAACCAGTGGTGTAGTTTTTGCTTGGGTATTTCCAAGCTATCATCTGTAAATACTACATATCTCTAGGTAAGACATTTTTACGGCATCACCGCCATACTACCATCACATTGAAATTAGTAATGACTCAGTGTTAGCTAACACCCACACAGCTGCCCCACAGATACTTCAATGCACCCTCTGGTATTCCATGGCGCTGTACCAACTCCCTATACATGCCTAAGTCTGCAGATGTTTACATTCCTCATGTAGGATGCTGGATATGTACATGTAACCTATGTGCAGTCTCATGTATCCAGTCAGTCATCTCTACATCACTTATAGTATAGTGCTACAATGTAAGTGCTGTGTAAATACTGGTACTGTTTAGGAAATCATAAACATCATCAAGAAAGCCTACCCACGTTTAGTCCAGAGTCAGCTTTGTGAATCTTTCTGACCTGTGACGAACGGCTCCACTGATGTGTAGCCCTGTCGTCATGGTGCAGGTCCTGTGCATCAATTATTGAAATCATGAGTGGTGCCAGGCCATGGCTTGAACTCATGCCTCAGCTCCCAAGTCTCCTTTTTCCTTTTTTTACAATGTGACTGACTGCCCAAGAGAAACTGAGTCTCTCATGCTACAGAATGGCAAAAATCCTGTTTGTGACTCAGAAAGGATCTCTCCCCAAACAGTTATAACCTCCTCACAGGTCAAGAACACTAAATTGGAAGCTTAGGGGTTAATTCTCTAATATACACTCTTTGTTTCAGAAACACCCCAAAGGGATTCCAAATTACTTTGAAGGGCTCGCATCTCATTTTCAAATGAATCCATGAGACCAGTTTGGGCCAATTTAACCACACAGAACCCATGGGACCTGTTAGAATCATCTGGAGCAGAAAAAAGTTTTTTCAATTCAATTTCAAGTGAAATTCAATCTACATATAAAAGGCACAAACAAGATATATAGGTTTTATCCATCTCAGACTGCAGGGCACATCCATAAAAGTAACCACAATGGAGAAGGGACTTCAGAGCCCTCCTGCGTCTCCAAGAGATGAATGCTGCCAAGTCAGAAGTAACTTACCTAACTTTCTTCTGACCTGGAGGCATGTTGGGGCATATGGGAACTGTCAAGGAATTCAGGTGTGTACACACAGGGCTTCCGTGTGTTGAGACACAGCCAAGGAGGTGGCATAGCAACATTGTCCAAATATAACCAAATGCCGACATACTGAAGGTCTGAGAAGGTAACTCGTGACGGCTATGGCTGAGGACACAGAAGCTAGTCAGATGGCGTGATCATGGGGAACCCTTGGTAAAACACCCAAACTCTGATCTCTGAGAGCGCTCAGCATCAGCAAGCCAAAGCTGTAGAAAGGAAAAGTTTACCAAGGCCCAGGCACAGGAGAGACGGCCGTAAAGAGTGTGCGGCAAGAAGCAGCAAGCGCCGTGTAGAGCTCTATTAAGTCCTTCCCAGCCCCTTTTTAAAACTATAATTCTTGATATCCTCAACGCACACATTAGAGAGGAGTTCTAGTTTGCTTCCTGTTGCTGTAATAAACACTATGGCCGCAAGCAACTTAGGGTAGCAGGAGTTTGTTTGGCTTACGGGTTACAACGCTGAGGGAAGTCAGGACAGGAACCTGGAGACAGGAATTGAAGCAGAGACTAGAAAGGGATACTGCATAGTGGCTTGTGCCCAACCTTCCCAGGGATGCTATCTATCATTTAGGTTTGGCCCACCTACACCAATCAATGATGAAGAAAGATGCCCCACAGACACGCCCACAGACCAGTCTGATGGCAGCAGCTCTTCATCTGAAGTTCCTCTGTCTACATGTTCAAGTTGACAACCAAGATCAGACATCACATGAACTGAAGGAACAAGCACAGACCAAGTTATCACTGGTGAGCCATCATGTCCTATGGCAAAGCTGGATTCAGTCACCAAATCCATGATCTCGGGAACCTCCTTCCCGGGGCTTTCTGTAGAGATTGTATTTAATACCTACATCTAAGTTGTCACCTTCACCGAGGCCCAGCCTCAACTGTGAGACCTTGCAGGGAAGGGTTTTGTCTTTGCACAGAGACCTCTGTTGAAGCAGGATGTGAAGTACCCAGTCTGTTCTCATTACGCCATCTCTCGGCAGATGTGAAGTCCTAGGATCCTCACAGAAACCTTCTGAGCTGAATCCATGAAAGGCACGCAGTCTTCCAGACTCCACAGTGAAGGGACAACTAGATTTCCATCTCATGACCACCCTTATGAAGGGGTGCTTGTGACCCCAGAGGAGCAGAGCTCTGCCAGTCCCTGGGGGATCAAAGCCATTGGGATGGGCTGGTGAAAGGGTATTCTGAGGGACAATGTTAGATTTAGCTTTCTGCTGAGTTTTACTTTTTGTCTCTGACATGTTAGTGCCTGTGCTCTGACAACCTGTCACTGCCTTCTCCTAAAGGTTGAAGTGGCCTTAAAGGGCCAAGGCTTGCTATCTCTGTGGGACTTGGGGGTTCTGTAACACTCCTAGGGAAAGCCTCCTGGTATTGATAGACGACGGCATTCACACAGACACACCAGCTACGACCCCTGGGGAACAGAGCTCACTCTGCCCCCTCTCTACCATAGATTTTCTGTGACTCTCAGCCACATGCTATTGATTAGCATAGATTTTCTGTTACTCTCAACCACATGTTCTTGATCCCAGGAGTGACACTTTTCACCCTCATGTGGCTCCCTAGAGCAGATTTTATGCCTTCTTCAGTGGTCTATCTTGGTCCAACTTTAAGTCCATATAAAATATCATAACACTATTTGATCCTGAGGGATCCTTAACTTCTTGGTCACGTTTCTCATATTTAAATGTATGCAGTCTCCACTATGTTCATAGCAACCTTATTTATAATAGCCAGAAGCTGGAAAGAACCCAGATGTCCCTCAACAGAGGAATGGATACAGAAAATGTGATACATTTACACAATGGAGTACTACTCAAC
>NC_034605.1:2635015-2654943 GCF_900095145.1 Mus pahari | reverse complement strand
TGCATATGTAGCAGAAGATGGCCTACTTGGCCATCATTGGGAAGAGAGGCCCCTAGGTCTTGAAAACTTTATATGTCCCAGAACAGGGGAACACCAGGGCCAAGAAGTGGGAGTGGGTGGGTAAGGGAGCAGGGTGGGGGGAGGATATAGGGAACTTTCGGGATAGTTATTTGAAATGTAAGTAAAGAAAATATCTAATAAAAAAACAAATAAATATACGCAGTCATGATAGTCTGATGGAGGGAGGAAGAATATTGTATGTGGAGACGTAAAGGGTGGACCTTTGAAACCCATAAAATGTCATAACTAAGCAAACAAAGGAGCTGGGGCAATACCCCAGCAGTTAAAAGCATTTGCTGCTCTTGCAGAGGACCCAGGTGCAGTTCCCAGACCCACACGACAGCTCACAACCAGCGGTCATGCCAGCTTCGGGATCTGACACAGTCTTCTGCCTTCTTCAGGCGTTCGAATACATGAGGCATACACTCACATGGATACTCATACATACACATAGATAAAGCTAAAGTAGAAACTGAGACATTGAGGTGACTGCAGGGAGAAGTAGGACTCTTGGGGACACAGTGAGAAATGAGAAAGAGGTTTTGGGTTCTGAAGTGAACAGTGGGAAAGAAAATAGAATCAGGGTCTCCTGTACCCCAGACCAAGCCTCAAGCTCTCTACATAGCTGAGGATGATCTCAACCTTCTGATCCCCCTGTCTCTACCTCCCCAGGCTTTGGATATTGAACATACGTCACAATACCCAGGGCTAAGAATGGAACCAACCCAGGGCTTCAACATGCTACGCAAGCACTCTTCCAAGTGAGCTATGTCCCTGACTCTCAGATTCCTGTGGCGAGACAAATGTGCATTTAGCAAGCAGTTTACAAGCCGAATGTGGGAAATGGCATTACAGATGGTTACCTTGCATATTAAAATGATAGCTTTTAAACACACATAATAGAAGATGATTTCAGATCTCCCCAGTATTCCATTGTAGCAGAAATAGGATGTGACATCAGCCAGTCCACAGACTGTGGATCCATTTTTACCATGGGGAGGGGGGGGGACTCCAATTGTTTCAGAAAGCAGCTCAGGGCAAGAGAGTGGGAGGTTTGTCTGTGGGATGATGGACATTTTTCAGTTTCTTTCTATTTGGTGATAAGACATCATCGGAGTTTCACTGGGTGTTCCCCAGAAATTACATGTATCTCATGAGAGGAGTGCATAATGTACCAGTGCATAGTGTTTTTAGGGAAAGTGTCGCCTTGGTTCTGTTGAGGAGCATTGGGAACTCTGAGAGCTGGTTTCCTCCACTGATTGGCATGAGACTTCTCCTCTGTAAGCAGTTCTCTGCATTAGGAGTAGGAAGTTGACATGGCCTAAGGGGAGGGATGGTGTATTCCAGGGAGCAGTTGAAACCTTTCTTGTGCATTTGACAACTGCCATGGCAGAAGGTGCTGGCCACCGCTCAACTGATACTCTGTGCTAGAGCAGTGGCTCTCAATTGGGGGATTCTGCTCCCCAGGGGACATGTGACAGTACCCAGAGACTGCTTGTCATGCCTTGGAGATGCCTTGGAGATTGTTCCTGACATTGGCTGCTGGAGACTAGAAGTGCTGTTTTCCTGCTGAAGCGCCGGGCAGCCTCCTCCATCTGAGGCTGTCAAGTTTTTCTTTGGAGCCCTTGTCTCATATAACTCAGACTAGTCTGGACTTTGCTATATAGCCAAGGCTGGCCTTGAGTTCTGAATCCTCCTGCCTCCACCTTGCAGTACTAGAATCACAACACCCACTACCACAATAAGCTCATCTTTCCTGAGATAGCAATGGTTCTGAGGGTGAGAAAACCGTTCTGAAACCGTGTCTGGAGAATCAAGCAAGGCAGAGACCTGGGAAGAGGGTGCCTGTCTCAGTAACAGGACTTGTGTAAGACGTGTCCTGCTTAGGTTATTCATGGAAATGAGATCGCTTCAAAACTCTGCCAACCATACAACCTTTAGGGAGGGCTGTCCACCACACTCAATGCAGAAACAAAGAATCACCCTGGCTTCTTGCTATAAACAATGTATTTCAGCCACGATGGAATGTGGCTCTGTCTCCTCCTAGCTGCACTGCCTCCTTAACAGAGGCTGGAGGCTGAAGAGCAGCATTTCCCAGATTTCCTTGCAGTGGTTAGTTTAAAAGGCGATCCATGCTGATGGGCCAGTGCTATTCCTCCATGTTCAGTCTCCCCGCAGTGGCGTTTTGGCAGAGGTAGAATGTGTCTTTAGTAGAATGTGTCTACAGCATCCTGAGAGTCATTTCCTCTCCTGTCCCTCTCACAGTTTTGTAAGACTGGACTTTTATGTTTTAAACTATGTTCTGCTTAAAATTCTCAGAGTAACTTACCGTTTCTCATCTCGTACCAGAACCATGATGAGAGCCACAAATCCACTCAATCCTATACTGGGTCTTCTCCATGCAGGAACCCTTAGTCTGGAACCCTTACCACCCAAGAGACCTGGAGGCAGCTTTCAGGGGCTATGTTATCAGCCACTATATTTTCAGAAAGTCCGTAAGCTTTATTTTCTAGAGAAGTTTTGGGTTCATAGTAAAACTGAATGGAAAACGCAGAGACAGTCCTCATATATTCCCATCTGCGTGCACACACAAAGTCCCCCAATGGGCACTCACTCCACATCCATTAAATTGCTGGCCCTGCCCTGCATCGCTATCACCCAACATCCATAGTTTGTACTCTGGTTCACTCTTGGGTTTGTATGTCATACCAGTTTCATGCTGCGTATTTTTACTGACCTCAAAGTCCTCCACATTGTTCCTATTCCTTCCTCCTCCCCTCTAACCCTGGAAGCCAATGACATCTAGATTTTCTAGAATGTCGAATAGGCTGGCTCAGGTTTTAACAGTTATGAATCTGCTGTATGTAACCTAATGGATGTTTTGGGTATACATATGATTTCCATTTATTAGATACCAAGGAGCATGTTGCCAGACCCCCTGGCAAGGGGATGCTTATTTTTATAACTGAACGGCTGCCACAGCAGTTGTACCATTGTGAATTCCCACCAACAATGATGTGGGGCATGTGTTGTGCACTGTCTTTACCAGCACTTGATAGTTCAGGGTCTTAGACTTGGGCCACTATAGTCAATGTATAGTAGTGACTTATTATTGTTACAATCTTCAATCCATAACAACATGATGTTGGCCATCTTTGTATAGGCTGATTTGCCTCTAGTATGTTTTCTTAATAACTTGTATTTTCAGATCTCCTGTCCATTTTTAAGCCAGGCCATTCATTTTTTTATTAATATGTTTTAAGAGTTGTGTCTTCCAGAGAATTCTTTGGGGGACTATGTGGATCACAAGCATTTTCTCCAGATTTATGTCTTGTCTTGTTTCCTTTGCATTTTTTTGCAAAGAAATATTTTAATTTTATTTATTTAACTTAAATTTAGAGTAGCTAATCACCTATTTCATGAATCACATATCTGTGTATCTTTTATTTCCTTTTCTTATTGAATTAGCCCTTTATTTTTTAGGGTATATTCATGGTGCAAGATAATGAACTTGGTTTTAATCTGATACCATGCACTTGTATCCTGCCTCCTGCTATGCAACCACTTGTTTCTCCCTCTGACTTATCTTTTTAAAGGGTAGAGCCACATAGGAGATGAAATGTGTTGCTTGCAGTTATGAGCCTGGCATGATTCATTTAACATGATGATCTGCTATTCCATCCATTTTCCTGGAAATGATGCAAGGACCAAGGAATACAGTGTTGTACATATATACAACAGCACACACACACATGCACACACACATACAACGTATTTGGGTCCATATAGTCAGATTCATAACTGTTAAAACCTGAGCCATCCTATTTGACATTATAGAAAATCCAAAGGTTATTAGGGTGTGTGTGTGTGTGTGTGTGTGTGTGTGTGTGTGTGTGTCTGTGATGGTTTCTATATGCTCAGCCCAGGGAATGGCACTATTAGAGGGCGTGACCCTGTTGGAGTAGGTGTGTCACTGTGGGCGTGGGCCTAAAGACCTTCATCCTTCCTGACTAGAAGCCAGTTTTCTACTAGCAGCCCTCAGATGAAGATGTAGAACTCTCAACTCTGCCTGCACCATGCCTGCCTGGATGCTGCCAAGCTCCTGCCTAGATGATACTGGACTGAACTGCTGAACTTGTAAGTCAATCCCCCTTAAATGTTGTCCTTCTAAGAGTTGTCTTAGTCATGGTGTCAGTTCCCAGAAGTACAACCCTAATTAAGACACTATTTCACACCATATTTTCTTTGTTCATCTTTTGATGGTATCCATCAGCTAACTCCTTGGCTGCTTTGGGAAACTGTTCTAATAAATACGGATGTATGACCTGTTAGATGTTGCTTGGGTTCTTTCTTATGTATAGAATGACAGGTAGATCATAGGGTGGCTGTACCCATTTACATTGTTACTAGCCTTGTATAAAGGCTCTTCCCTATCACACAGCAGTCCCCCATCCTCGTGGACACTTGCTGCTGCTTTCTTAATGATGTCTTGGTGGTCCTCATGCACTCCAGCTGGGATAAAATGAAACTTCAGTGTCGTTTTGATTTACATTTAGCTCTTCAATGGATAAGGACATGGAACATTTTCATGGATTTATTGGCCATATGTAGTCTTTTGGTAAATGCCTGATTCATTTACCTATTTATTTATTGGATTATTTGGGGCTGTGGTAATTTGAATAGGAATGGCTCCCATAGATTCGTATATTTGAATGCTTGTTTATTAGGGAGTAGTGCTATTTGACAGGACTTAGGAGGTGTGGCCTTGTACAGGGAAGTGTGGGGGTGGGCTTTGAGGTTTCAGAAGCCTAAGCCAAGCCTAGTCTCTCCCAGTCTCTCTCTCTCTCCCAGCCCCCACCCTCAGTTCCCTGCAATTCCAGATACAGAATTCCCAGCTCCTTCTCCAGCACCATGCTACCATGCTTCCCACCATGATGACAGTGAACTAAAACTCTGAATTGTAAGCAAGCTCCAGCTAAATGTTTTCCTTTGTAAGAGTCACTGTGGTCATGGTGTCCTGTCACAGCAATAGAACTTTGGTTTTTAAAAGTGGCTCACATATTTAATTTTTTTGAGCTCTATATATTCTAGGTGCCAACCCCTTCCAAAATCACAGCCAGAAAAGATTTTCTTTCGCTTTGTGAGCTGTCAATTCACACTTTGTCATGCAGACTTTAAACTCCTATCTGGACTTTAAGCTCATATCTGGACTTTCCAAGGCATGGTGGTTTGAATGAAAAGGGCCCCCATAGGCTCATAGGGAATGATACTAATAAGAGGTGTGGCCTTGTTGGAGAGCGTGTGTCACTGGGGGTGGGCATTGAGGTTTTAAATGTTCAAGCCAGGTCCACCCAATGTTGCTTTCTCTTCCTGCTGCCTGTCCATCCAGAGGTAGAACTCCCTGTTCCTTCTCCAGCACCATGAATGCCTGTGTGCTGCTATGCCCCCTGCTATGATAACAATGGACTAAACCTCTGAAACTGCAAGCAAAGCCCAGATAAATGCTTTCCTTTATAAGAGTTGCTGTGGTCATGGTGTCTCTTCACAGCAATAGAAACCCTAAGACACAGGGCTGGGATTAAACACCAGGACAGGTCTTATGTGTGACTTCCATTCTTTGTTCTATTTTATCTGCTAATCCATACTTTCTGTGAGCTTAGTCTGAGCAAGTAATATGATTCCACTTTCTTTCTTAGCATATAAATTACAAGCATAGTTTCTAATAGCATTATAATGGTTCACAGGTATGAGGATATCAGAACAAAATAGTCCTCATTCCAATCTCTTGTATTACTATCATTATTAATTGCTCTATACACAGCACACATGCGTACATGCACACACATGCACATATATGCATATGCACTTGCACACTCACACACATACATGCACACTCATACACAAACATATGTTCACACACATGCACACACTTATATGCACACTTACATACATGCACACACATGTGCGTGCACATGCATACTAACCTACACACACATGCATACATGTGTGCATGCACATTCATATGCACACCCACCCATATACACTTACATGCATGCATGCACACACTCGTGTGTGTACACTTGCACATGTGCACACACACACACACATGCACACACACACACACACACCCTTAGGACATGAATAGGACCAAAGATTTCCCTTCCACCCACTCATTCTCTGTGTCCTTCCTCCATCATATTACAAGTTTCTTCCCTATGCATTCTGAGCGATTCATTTCTCCTTCATTTTGAAGGATAATCCCACAAGGTAGAGAATCCTAATTTGGTAGTTTCTCTCCTCTCTTAAACATCCCACCCCACCCTCTCCTTCCTTGCCCCTGTTTTGATAAAGTGACATTCTTTTGTGGGAAGAGAGTAAGCCTGGTGCAGATACTTGGTTTGATTTTCTGAAATTTGAAGATAATACTCCCCGGTGTGGTGTTTCAGCATTCGTCCTATCTGACGCTGCCCGCACTTCCTCGGTCCGTGGTTTGGCGAAAGCCTGGGAAATGCTCTGTGGTAACTGCTTCAGATGTTTTCCAGTATTTCCTCTCCTGTGGCTTTCCTTCTGGTGTCCTCTTGCTTGAGTTTGTAGCCACTCACAGGTGCTGGGCTCACCCCACAAGCTCCAGTCCTTTTCCCCTTTGCTTTTCAGTTTTAGAAGCATCTACTGTCTTCCTTCCTGACCTACGACAGTCTACCAATGACTGCGTGAAAGGCATCCCTCTATTTCCATTAGCTCTCTTCATCTCTATCATTGTGAGGCAGGCTTCACTCTGTAACTCTAGCTGCCTGGAGCTCACAGCACCCTCCTCCCTCATCTCCCCTCATCCTCTCCCCTCCATCCTCCTCCCTCCTCCCTCACCCTCCCTCCTCCTTCCTTACCCCTCATCCTCCCTCATTGTGGGACACCTGCCTCGGTCTCTTCCATTTATTTCAGGTTCTTTAATGTTTCTGCCTATTGACTCTATCCACCTCTTCTTAAATATCATCTGATTTTTTCCCACTACATCATATTAATTATGGTTATTAAAAATTCCTATTCTAAAGCCAACATTCTTGCCATATC
This sequence comes from Mus pahari, assembly GCF_900095145.1. Lineage (NCBI taxonomy): Eukaryota > Metazoa > Chordata > Mammalia > Rodentia > Muridae > Mus > Mus pahari. Next base: position 2,647,815 of record NC_034605.1, on the reverse strand, counting down.
AGATTCTCACTGTGATGTGTGTTGACATCCTCAAGCTGTATTTAATGTTTGTTATGCTAGGCAAGTTTTTCTTGAAATGTTGGCATAGGTAAAAGAAACTGGCACCACCTCGGTCACAGTGATGAATAGTAGTCAGGGTGCACTTTATGAGAAGCAATTTGGGGCCTCAGTCTTTTAGAATGCTTGTGACCTACACACACACACACACACACACACACACACACACACACACTTCTTGGTGTCCCCTTACCCTTAGGTTGACCAGAATGGCTTAAGTGAGATAAAATTAGGTATTCTTATTATTCCACATGGACTATTATAACCAAGTATATTTTTCCTTCCTCCTAGGTTGGAGAGGCTCTGGTTGAAGACAGTCTGGACTCTTTCATCATTGCCTTTGGGGTTGGAGAGGTAAATGACTAATTGGTTAAGAAACTATTGCTGCTCTCCCAGAGGACCCAGGTTCAATTCTGAGCATCCACATTGAGTGGCTTGTACCTGCCTGTAACTCCAAGCCCAGGGCACCAGACATCCTTTTCTGGCTTCCACATCTACCCACACACGTGGCATATGTGTGCGTGTACACACACACACACACTTTCCAGAAAAACAGAGCAAGGGAAAACTTGTTTGACCTACAGTATATGCCTATAAGAACATGAAATGATACTGTTTTCTTTATTTCCTATGTCAGAAACACGGGGATCTTTATTTCAATATTCATTATGAGGACCTGAAGACAAACTAACAACATGATTGTGGAAAAGTGCCCTGCCACTGGCCCCTGGAATCTTTGACTCATAAACTTGTGTGTTCTTTCTGACTGGCACTTCGCCAACTAGAGTGCAGTCATTCTGACCCTAGTGATGGCTTTTGTTCATGTGTATGCTCTAGTGAATTATTTCTCTTGCATCCAACTTATCTCTCTTTCCAATTTGGGATGCAAGAGTTTGGCCCGTGACCATCTCTGGCAGATTTCAGAAGAGTTCTTGAATTTAAGGCTTTTCCCCCTCAGTCCTCTATTTGTGGTTTGAATAAAATTGTAACTTCTAATCTTCATGATGGACTAAGAAAATGGCATTTCTATGTAAAGACACATGGTATCTATGAAATGGGTCACCTCCAAATTAGACTTGCAAGTTAAAGATGCATTTAATGTGTTTAATAGGCATGCTAGAACACTCGCTCACACAGCCTTAGGAGGCATTTTCTCAGTTGACTTTAGATTGTGTCAAGTTGACATAAAACTAGCCAGTACATAATCTATAATTATTCTGAAAAGGGATGCATGGTTTCAACATGGTCTGAAAGAGCTCCAGGGTACAGAAAATGTTAAAAAGCCAGTATGATGGGAATGGAGTGTGGTACTCATCTGGTAGGTATCTGTCATGCTGTGGGAGGATATGTTTATTATCCATAATCACATGAAAAACCAACTGCCTTTGTCCTCTTGGATTGGGTACTTTTCTGATAGCCTTGCACGTTTGCCTGCAGGGTTTCAGGTAGGTGTGGCATCAAGAGTCCCTCATCCTTGGTCATTGCCCACACATTCTCTCCTTCCCACATGTTACCCCATCCTTTTTCTTCCCTCCCTGTGGTGGTTTGAATATGCTTGACACTCCCATTCAGATGTTCCCTTATATTATTATGCTTTCACTTGGCGTCTTAGTTAGGGTTTTATTGCTATGAAGAAACACCATGACCAAGACAACTCTCACAAAGGCAACCATTTAATTGGGAATGGCTTATAGTTTCAGGGGTTCAGTCCATTATCATCACCGCAGGAAGCATGGGAGCATGCAGGCAGACATGGTGCTGGAGGAGCTGAGCGTTCTGCATCTTGATCCAAGGGCAGTGCTGTTTACGCGTCTTCTGCAGTAAATCAGGAGGAGAGTCTCTTCTGCACTGGGTGGAGCTTGAGCACTAGGAGTACTCAAAGTCCACCTACACGGTGACACACTTCCTCCAACAAGGCCACACCTCCTAATGGGCCAAGCATTCAAATACATGGTCTATGGGGGCCAAACCTATTCAAAACACCACACTCAAGTCTCCCCAAATTCCTGGGACTTTGCAATATACAAAATGAGTCTCTACGAGTCTTCAATTTGCCTGGAGGATGTGCCTTCCATCTACCTCCTTAAAATGTGCCTGGCTCTTTCCAACCCATCAGGACTCAGGGCTGAGAGGAAGAGTGAACATTTTCCTTCTCCAACCATAGCGTTTTTTACTTAACTCCTCCACCCACGTAAGCCTGAGCTTTGGGACCTAGTCCATCTGCTTGCATGACCAGCTACACCTCTTGATTTTGACCTGTGCTGTTCTTCTGATTAGCAGCCCACACTTGTGAACATTCTTATCATCCCAGCTCCACATCTTTCTCTCACACCTTTTCATCTTGCCGACACTGACACAGCAACCATATGGATGGTGTACAGAGAAATCTTGTCTCCAGTCACTTTCAATGGCACCAGTGATGTTTAAGTGTTAATTCTTACAGGCAATTAATCACTTCATAAGGTCTTCCCATGCCCTTCTAAAGGCAGTGTGGTGTGGAAAGAAGAGCTTGGGGGTTGATGCCAGAACACCTAGGTACAAAAGTCCAAGCTCTGTCATGGACTAGCTGGGGAATTGTGGGCAGGTTCACTTGGTTGTTCTAGGTCCCTGAGTTGTGAGTCTGATCGAGACATTATTGTGAGAGATAGCTGAACTGATACATGCAATGCATCCAGCATAGTATTAGAACATAAAGGAATAAAACACTCCATCTTCCCAGATCACATATCCATCACTTTCACTGATGTGTTAACCTGAGGGTTCCAGTCTCCTGACAGGTTCTGTGTCCAGCCAAAATGTCTCTTATTGTGTTTATTTGGAGAATGAATCAATGATGCATTTTCAATTTCTCTATCTCCTTGCCTTCCTGTTCTGCCAATAGGCTAGACTACACCTAACTAGGGACCTAGCTTCCATCCCACTACTCCGGTGTTCACTGCTGCCACTACACATTCATCATTCCTGATGTTCCCTCTCCCAAGCCATCCCTTTGCTTATCTTGGTCAATTCTCTGTCCTGTTCCTTACCATGGTTGTGTCTATCCTTTAACGCATCCCCTTTCCTACTACCACTTTCTACAGTCTTGCAAAGAGATCTTTGATTCTTATTGTATGCAAAAACAAAGAGGCTCTCAGGCAGAAATGTCAACATTGCTCTCTACTCCTTAGAAGTATCTGCATCCTGTACTCTTCATTTGATGGAGAAGCCGCCCCTCTTTTGAGTTAGAATACAGAAGCAAGAATTTACCTAACTTCTGTCCAACTTGAAGCAGCATGAAAAAGGAGGGGCCACGTTCTGTAAAAGGTGCTGTTGGTACATAATGGTTGGTAGAGGTGGGTTGACTTTGCCTCAATGCCAGCTGACCTGCATGAATAAGTTAGAACCTCTGAAAGAGCAGCCTCATTCCCATGAAGACCAAATAGAAAGGTGGTGCAATGGTTCTGATAAAGTCATCATGACACCTTACAGGGTGATGATGTCAAAGCCTAGTCAATCCCCTTAAGAAAAACCAAACCAGCCAGGCCTGCTCGTGCATGCCTTTGATCCCAGCTCCAGAGCAGCTGATGCGCAGCAGAACACCTGCACTGAGGTCAAAGGAGACTTAGCTACATAGCAAGAGCATGACTTTTTTTTTTTAAATCATTTTCATAACCATAATGTATTACAAATAATAGTTTCTTGACTAGTTCTAAAATTATCCTAGACATAAAATTGTTAAGTATTTATTTATCACAGGGATTAAAGGACTTTAAAGGAGGCACAGATGAACAGATGGAATACCCACTCTAGGACCTTTACCATTTCTAATTTGAGTCCGGTGTTAACAATAAATCTGAATGTCTGAGACAGGCTCATTTTTCCAACAAAGCACAGAATTCTGACAGTGGGTATTTTACTTAGAAAAGAAACTGACTCTAACTTCATCAGACTGTTGGGCCCCATTTTGACCCTGGTTCGGGCCTTGAGGACAAACCCAAGCCTGGCTTGAGTTTCTGCGGCCTTGTGGGAGAGCCTAAGCCTGGCTCAAGTTTTGAGACCTGTCTCAGTCACTTCCATATTGGGGTGACTCAGCAAGACCTGTTTGGCCTTGCCTCTGCCCCACCATTGCTGATGTAGAGCTTTGCCATTGGCCCTGTCAGTCACTCCATACCCTCCATCACTCTTCCCCACCTCCTACATCATCTTACCCCACCAAAAATCCCCCTCCCTATGTTCCGAACTTATATAAGCAAGAGGCTGATGCCACAAAGTTGAGTTCCTGCTTTGACAGACTCCCTGCTCAGGTGTGTTTCTTTTGGGCCAATGACATTCGCCATCCTGCTCAGCCCCGGAGAGACCCCGGCAGGACCCAGATACCTCTCCTCTCACCTGGACCTGGGGCAAGGAGCCTGCATTAGACTATTTCAACTATGGAGTCCTGTCCCTCCCCCACCCATCCTCAGAGAGAAAGGGCATCTGGGGGAAGGAGAGTTGACAGGGTCTCTTTTCCCTGTATGCCAAGTTTTCCCCTTCTCCTGGGAATTTGACTTGATCATTGGGAAATGCAATATGGGGACAGCGGCTGCCAGGAACTACGATGGAAGGATCTGGAAGAATGTCAGTCAGTAAAGCTCATACAGTAGAAAAGCTCAGATGTTGTACCAGTAAAATCCAGGCGATGAAGGAGGTGTCTATAGAAATGGGTTACAATGGTCTCCTAGTCAAAGGAGAAGAATCAGGCTGGGGTTTTATTAGGGGAAAAAAAGTAAATTAAATGCACCATCTGGTGTTTCTGAACCCAGAGCTCAACTCTGAACTAGTTTCATGACTGCCTAGTGTTTATTCTCATGTGACTTGCCTCCATGTGACTGAACGTGAAGTCCAGTTCACTTTCTGTATTTAATATAAGGAATATGCTAAGTAATAGATAAACATACAAGGTGAGCTGTTTTCTCCTCTGCCTTGCCTTCTGCCTGTAAGACTTTCAAAGAAGTAACAGGTTCTCTCATTGAAGCAATTGACTAAAGAAACAGACTATAGTTTTATCAAAATTATTACATCTTTTATTAAGGAAACTGAGCCCTTTCTGCAACTAAATAGCTGAGTGCATTTGCCTATGAACTTTAACACTCAGATTAAGTAAGTATTGTCTCACAGTGACCTCTGAACCTATTTTAATCAAATGTCTTAAATCGTTCAGCACTTTGACAACTTCTCCAAATCAAACTCTAAATTAAAACCTCTTGACCTCATCATTCGCTTTGAGAGTTTCCCAACGATCCTCTAGAATATTTAAAAAATGGTGTTCTCTCTCTCTCTCTCTCTCTCTCTCTCTCTCTCTCTCTCTCCATAGGGGCACATGCCTATAATCTTAACACTTGGGAGGTTGGGAACAGGAGAATCGGGAGCTCAAATTTATTCTTTGCTAAACAGAGTTAGAGGCTATGCTGAGGTACAACAGCCTTTGTCTCAAAATTAATTAAGTTTATCAATTAATTGCTAGGAATGTTAATAGTAAGTTTATTGAATGTTAAGTCATTAATTATATGAGCATGTTATTAACGTCTTCTGTAAACTGCATAACATTCCTAGAATAATGTTAACATTAATGGCATAGTTATTTTCTTAATCAGGGTATCAATTGCTCTGATAAAGCGTCATGACCAACTATGGAGGGAAAGCGTTTGCCTCAGCCTACAGCTTGCAGTCTATCACCTAAGGAAGCCAAGGCAGGAACTGATGCAGAGCAGAGGAGCGCTGCTTTCCAGCTTGCTTTTTTTCTAATACCCAAGACCACCAGCCCAGAGACAGCACTGCAAACAGTGAGTTGGGCCTACCTACATCAACCAAGGAAAATGTACCACCGGCTTGCCCATAAACTGAGCTGGTGGAGACATTTTCTCAATTGAGGTCCTCTCTTCCCAAATGGCTCTAACTTGCATCAAATTGATGTAAAACTAACCGGGTCGGTTACTATCTTAAACTATTATCACGCAAATCATGAGGTTTCCATTTCACTTGATTATAAAGGTTTCGAAACCAACACGAGTTTAAGTGCTACCTGTCATGCCTGTGCTTTTCTGACAGATACTGCATGCAGCAACACCGCACACATGTGACATCTGTACACAGGCCAATTAGAGATACAAGCTACTTGGATTTCTTGAAGCTTGAAGCTCAGTTTCCAGAACTCTAATGAAGCACACCAAGGCAATGAATACTTCAGCATGTGTTATCCTAAGCCATCTGATGATAAACCTATTTATAATTAACACTATGCACCTCCTGATTAAGAGCAGCAAATTGGCACTTGGTGTGGCATAAGTCAGTATTAAGCCTCTAGGGAGAGTTTCCCTAATTGTTGATTGGCTAAATAAAGACAGCAGAAGCTAATCGATGGGTAAAAGAACAGGACAGGAAGGAAGGAAGGAGGGTTGGGATTCAGACCAGGAGGGAGAGGATGGAGAGCTACAGACATGTAGGTTTCTCAGGGCACCCATAGTTTGTGGCCTCCACAGGCAACTGCAGAGGCCAAGGAGGGTGAGGCAGGATATTCTTCACCCAGCCTTTGAGTTATCTGGTCAGTTTTAAAATATAAAAGTCTCCAGTGTTTTCCTTTCACAGAGCTACAGGGAACTGGGTGAGACCAGAGAGGTCATTGGCAGTAGGCAGGGCCAGCCGCAGGGGTGGCTGGTCTGTGGAGCATGAGTGGTGGCTTGGGCATTCACAAGACAGCGCTGAGCAGCTTGGCAGGGTCAGCTGGAAGAGTGGGCAGCTGCTGGTCCCAGAGCCTAGCCACCAAGCATGTTTTTTTTTTTTTTTTTTAATTACACACAACATAAACCTAGATTTACAAAGGGCCACTGTTTCTATTGCTATGACCAAACAATCAAGTTTGGGAGGAAAAGGGTTTATTTGGCTTACCCTTTTACATAGCTATTGATTTTTGAAGGAAATCAGGACAGGCACTCACACAGGGCAGGAAGCTGGAGGCAGGAGCTGATGCAGAGGCCATGGCGGGGTCCTGCTCACCTGCCTGCTTTCTTATAGAACCCAAGACAAGCAGAGCAGGGAGAGCACCGCCCACTATGGGCTGGGCCCTTCCTCATTGACCACTAATTGAGAAAATGCCCCACAGCTGGGTCTCATGGAAGCATTTCTTCAACGGAGGCTCCTTCCTCTCTGATGTCTCTAGCTTGGGTCAAGATGGCACACAAAACCAGCCAGTACAGCCATCAACTGAAGACAACCAACTGAGAGGTTGGATCTCTTAGAAACCAAAGAAAGATGGCCCTTCCACCAGGGTTTAAAGAGGGCACATACCCAATTCTTCTCACCATGTACACTGCTACAAAGCTTCAGAAAGGCTTCAAGTCATTGGTGGGCCTCATCTCCTAAGAAAGCCCTGCCCAGATTCTCAGACGTGTGCTCCATTGAGAGCCTCGAGGTAAAGCTGAGAAGGAGAGACATCTCCCAGAAAGACAACACTCCACATCACCAGGTTCGTGACCTCTCACACATGAAGCCCTTGTCTGGTCCTTTTCCATTGTGCCACATTGTTTTGCTTTTTAGTGTGTGACAAGATAATGCCAATCAGTTGGGTTTCCTTAGAGTTATGTTACGCTTACATCTGAACTACGGTCAGAAACAGAATGGAAGGAGGGGATTGTGAGGACTTTGGGTGAGAAGTTTCTGAAGGCACAGTGAGCAGAGGGGTTTCTGACGGTACTGGCCCTTGTAGAATTGATTAACTTTGCTGCAGCCATGCACACAAGGTCCTGTGCATGCTGTCACATCAGCATGAACACTGCTGCAGCCATGCACACAAGGCCCTGTGCATGCTGTCACATCAGCAATGAACACTGCTGCAGCCATGCACACAAGGCCCTGTGCATGCTGTTACATCAGCAGTGAACACTGCTGCAGCCATGCACACAAGGCCCTGTGCATGCTGTCTCACAGCAATAAATGCTGCTAAAACACACTGGCTCAGATTTGAGACTACTACACAATTATAGGAATCTTTTAACTTAACTTTTTTTTTTTTTTGAGACAGGGTTTCTCTGTGTAGCCCTGGCTGTCCTGGAACTCACTCTGTAGACCAGGCTGGCCTTGAACTCAGAAATCTGCCTGCCTCTGCCTCCCCAAGTGCTGGGATTAAAGGCATGCACCACCACTGCCCGGCAACTTATTGTTTTTAATGTACAAATTTCTCTTTTTTTCCCACTAATTTATTTATTCACTTTACATCTCGATTACCGCCCCTCATCCTTTCTGTTCTTATACAATCATTATGATTTACTACAGGAAACAAAGACTAAATTTTTTTCTGTGGGTGTTCCTTATTATGTAAGGATCAAAGTAGTTTATCTATAGTTTGTATTATTTTAGAATGTATACGTTTAAAAACTTGAGTTTCACAAACAAAAAATATTAACTGAATTTTGGCTCATGTACTGGCCAGTTTTGTGTGTCAACTTGACACAGGCTGGAGTTATCACAGAGAAAGGAGCCTCCCTTGATGAAATGCCTCCATGAGATCCAGCTGTAAGACATTTTCTCAATTAGTGATCAAGGGGGTAGATGCCCTTGTGGATGGTGCAATCCCTGGGCTGGTGGTCCTGGGTTCTATAAGAAAGCAAGCTGAGCAAGCCAGGGGGAGCAAGCCAGTAAGCAGCACCCCTCCATGGCCTCTGCATCAGCTCCTGCCTCCAAGTTCCTGCCCTGTTCTTGTCCTGACTTCCTTTGGTGATGAACAGCACTGTGGAAGTGTAAGCTGAATAAACCCTGTCCTCCCCAATTTGCTTCTTGGTCATGATGTTTTGTGTAGGAACATAAACCCTGACTAAGACAGCTCAGGATTAGTAAAAAATTTCCAGTGATTTCTGAAATGGCCATGAATATGCTTCTGCCGTTTTGTACTGTTGGTTTTATATAAAGTGTCATTCTCAGCATTGATAACTATAAAATCAAAATTACCATCAACCCTGAAAATTATTAAAGATCTATTCATCCGGTAAGTATAATGGCCTTATTAATGTGAAAAGTTGCTTTCATCTTTAACAAATGGTAAATCTAAATGTATGTCAAAGAGTTGGGGGTTGGATTGTTCATTTTCAGACAGTCTCTCACTATATAGTGCTGGCTTTCCCGGGACTCATAGAGATCTGCCTGCTTCCAACTCCTCGTAAGTGTTGGAATTAAATATTTTAATAATTTATTTATATATAATTTAATTAAATAATGAAATTTCTTTATGGGATAAGGAGAGGTTTGATTTGTGCTCATCTTTATGTGTCTATATACCTAGGATCATAATAAAAATACAAGAAGGCCAACCACTCACTTCACTAAGTAATCCAAGCGTGATTCCGATTCCTCATCTGGGCCTCTTTACAGAGTCTAGATCTACATGCTGACCCCTTGTTGAACTTTAACAAAACCTGTACTGAAGACTTTACAGTTAAACTGAGCTCCAAACTGATGAAGAAAACCAGCAGAAAAGGCAACTCCGCAGCCTATAGACAAACTCATCAGCTTCAGTCTCTGCGGGCAGCAGCCTGCGGCCATGCAATGATTTGACAGAGAACCCGGAGTGGACACTAGTTGGTCTGCCTTACTGGTGACCCCTAACACAGAAAGCATTTCAAAAGAGTCTGTCGTTAGTGCCCATCTAGGAGATATTTTTATCTATGCAAGATTTATCAGCCAACACATGTGCTGGCAACTCCTCAGTAAATGAAGGGAGAAGAGGTCAATGTGGATGGGGGATTTTAATGACATCACCCTCCTAAGAGCCCTTGAAATAATCTCCCCGCTGCATCCTGTCTTCCCTAGTGTCTCAAGTGCTTGTACACAGGCATTCACTGTGCACCAAATGTTAATAAACACAAGAGGAGACACCATCAGATCATTCAGGTAACTTTGTGTCACGACTTGTAGAATCTGTACTGACATCAAACCTGTCCATTAGGATGAGGATGGAGAAGCCCTGGTGACCAACATCTCAGTCAACCTCTCAAGATTGAGAGACAAACCAAAAGAACTTAAAATGCAGTGACTGATGAAATTCTTAAGTAACAAACGATAGACTTTGATAGTGTAAATCTTAGCAACAAATGGTCTAGTTTCAGCCAATCACAGACAGGCAACCAATCACATGATGTCCAAATAAGCCAAATGCCTACCAGTAGACAACCAAGTAACTTCTGTTCTTTGCTTTCTGTTCTATTAAGGCTCACTGCTAACACTCCTGGGTGGAGGCTGCTAACCTCCTCTGGTCCCAAATGCTGCCCTAACCATGAGTCATTCATTGCTCAAATCAACTTGTTCAATTTGTGAACAAGTATTATATACACATCACCATGGTCCCAAGACTCTCAAACTCCCTCTGTAATGGCTTCAGGGTAGGATTTTTCCCTTTTCCATTCTGCCAGCTTCTTTTTTCCCCTCAGCATACACAGTGCTTGGGGTGGATCAAACTTACTTCATCTACACTGCCACAAAGCTCCCCTTTCCAGTAGTTCATGTACTGACATCACCACACACTAACATCCACCCACTACCACCCTCCTAGCCTGTTAGGATAAGAAAGGACAGAAGCCACATGAAAGAAAACAAATGGCACAGAAATCTCAACAGAAAACCAAAGCTAGAGGCCACATCTCTTATGTTGAATCCTTCTGATTTCTACTTTCAAATCTTATTTTTTTGTCAGCCAGTAATTCTGCCTCCTGTTACCTCCCCCACCCCCCAAGTTTCCAAAAGAAAAGCAAGCTCTGCCTCCCGTTGAGTTCCAGGTGTTGGGAGGGATTGTTTAGCTTGTGAAGGGAGCTTTGTCAAGTGTTTGGTAAATAGAATTTAGAATGGACTCTCCAACAAGCAGACTATATAATGTTCTTCCTCAAGTTTATGCTTACACTGGCAACATTATTTGTCATCTGCTTCTACAGACAGATGCATATGGTCTGGACATCTTCTATGGACATCTGCCATGGGATGTTAGAATTCCATAGCGTGCCGGGTCTGGCATTAGTATCCTACTCTGTAATGTAGCACAACACCTAGCCTTACCACCTATGGAATCATATACTTAAATAATCTATAATGCCCGGATGAGCAAGAGCCCCAATTTGTGATCTGTTTTGTTTTGAGATTGAAAAAGAACTCAGAACATGACTGAGTAGATTAAGACAGGTTTATGGCTCTGTGAATTGTAGCATGGTTGTCCTGTACTGTATGACTAACATCCACTTATATGTGAGTACAATCCACAGACCCAGTGAAGCTAAGTAACAAGGAGGACCCAGGTCGGGATACTTGAATCTCACTAAGAAGGGGAAATAGATTAGACATCAGGGTGCATGGAAGGGAGGGACTGACTGGGGACGGGGGGGGGAACAGGAGGGATGAGGTGGGTTGAGGATGGAGGGAGAGAGTACTGAAAGAGATAACTGAACTGGGGAAAGGGGTGTATCTCTGGGACTAGCTAGAAACCAAGGACAATGGAAACAGGAATTTATGAGGGTGACCCTAGCTAAGACTCCTAGCAATGGGGTATATGGGACCTGAACTGGCCATCTCCTGTAACCAGGCTTCCAATGGAGGGAAGTGACATACCTACTCCAACAGGGCCACACCTACTCCAACAGGGCCACACCTCCAAATAGTGCCACTCCCTGGGCAAGGCATATTCAAACCAAGACAGGGTCTGACATAGCCCAGTCTGGCTTCGGACTCACTATGCAGCTGAGACTGGCCTTGAACTCCTGATGCTTTTGTCTCTACCTTCTAATGGAATACAACTTAGATCCCTGTCTGGTAGGCTTTAATATGAAATGCCCTGCTTGGCCTCATTTATTAAGTGTTTGCTCTTTTCCTGAGAGCAATGGAGGTTCTGGAAACTTTGGTATGTGGGACCAACTTGGAGGAGGAAGGCCATGTAGTGGGTGAGGGAGTACAGGAGGACATCTTGACCCTGGCCCCTTCCAGCTACCCTCTGCTTCCTGTCCCCCATGAAGTGACTAGCTATTCTTGGCTAGATGCTCCCACAGATGCCATAGGGGATTGGGGCCAAGTGAGCTGAGACTGAACCCCCAAACCATAAACCAAAGTAATTGATTCAGTCCCTTAAGCTATGCCAGGTATTTTATCACAGGCCCAGGAAGAGAGACTAACACACTTTCCTCTCTCGGAGGATGTACCTTCCCAAGGCAGACACGGGTTACTTCCCAGCTTCTCACCATTTGGGATAGGACAGGTTGTTGGATGTAAGCAGCAGGCAAGTTCAAAGTGAGCTCTCACATTTGTGAGTTTATAACCACATCCTGGATACGTCTGATTCATCCATGATTCAGGGACTTGGAAATCACAGTTTTTGTATTTTTGCCAAACTACCAACCCTACAGTCAAAAAGAAAAGGAAAGAAAGAAAAGAAAACCTTTTCATAGCCCATCACTGATATCTTTCAAAATATACCTGATTTCCTATGGCAACTAAACAAACATTCTTTCCACCATTTCTATAGACCAGGAATATGGTTCTGATGAACATCAAAGACCCTCTCCCAACCCCATGTGGGAAGGTGGCACACAGTGGCCACTCCATGCCCTATAACTTTGTTTTCCAAGATAGAAATGGGGTAGGGTGCAGTCATCTGAGGGACTTGTTTTTGTGATACTAGACGCCATGTTAAATGAGAGAGGTGGGGGAGGAGAGGAGAGGAGAGGAGGGGAGGGGAGGGAAGGGGAGGAGAGGGAAGGGAA
>NC_034605.1:2624641-2634578 GCF_900095145.1 Mus pahari | reverse complement strand
GAGAGAGAGAGAGAGAGAGAGAGAGAGAGAGAGAGAGAGAGAGAGAGAGAGGTCTTGTGCTCATAAAGGAGGTCCCTCCCCACCTTCAAGAGAAGAGTGTGGTCCATCTAAGTCTAAACTGCATACTAAAATAGAATTACTATTTCTTTTGCCTAGAGCAACCCCCATGGGACCAGAGCTGCTCTATGCCTCAGTTCCAGCAGAGACATACTGGTCTCCCTCAGGTCTCTACCACTTTAGAACCCCACACACCATGGCCAGGAAGTATGAGAAGTTCTAGCTGGCCAGGCCTAGATTCCATGGCTGCAATTAACCCAGTGAGAATGAATGATCTAAGAAAGTCAGGGTACCATTTGAGAAAAGGTGATCTACAAAAGGTCAGAGAACCATTACAAAAAAAAAAACACATGGTGAACAAAAAGAAAGAAAGAAAGAAAGAAAGAAAGAAAGAAAGAAAGAAAGAAAGAAAGAAAGAAAGAAAGAAAGAAAGAAAGAAAGAGCCAGTGTTCCTAATTGAGGACAAGAACTAAATCTTAGAATTAAACATAGACTACATTATCATTGTGTAGCATATGACTTATTTACAGGCATGGACAAGGTATCTAACCCTGTAAAGAAATCACATTTCACCAAGGTGCAGCACATGTATTCATCAAAACTTACAGGACTGGTTACAAACCAGATTAAGGATGCATCGACCTCTAGATTGAGAATGTAACCACTGCCTCCCACAGCTGCCGTCATCACTCAGGCGGAGGAAGGCACCCTCTATCTCACCCTCCAGTCTTTGTTTACATTTCATATATGAGTGCTTTGCATCTAAGTCTGCCCTCCAGAAGAAGGCACTGGATCCCATTCCAGACGGTTGCAACCTACCATTTGGTTGCTGGGAACTGAACTCAGGACCTCTGAGAAGATCAGAGCAGCCAGTGCTCTGAACCACTGAGCCATCTCTCCAGCTTCACCCTCCACTCTTTTACAAGGCAGCAGAGCAGGAATATGGGCTAGCAACATGGCTAGGCCGGTAAAAGTGCTCGCCACGCAAGCCTACAACCTGAGGTCCATTCCAAGAAGCCACAGTGGAAGGAGAGAATCAAGTCCTGAAGGTTGTCTTCCGAGCTTCACACAGCTACCTCAGTACATGCAAAACTGCAAAGTAAAAATTTCAAACAGTAGGAATACTGTGAACAATAAGTGAAAGAACCTTATCCCTCATCACAGTCCCTGACTTATAGGTGACCTGATGCTAATTACCAAATGTTTCACCATTCTCATAGAAAGGGCCATGGCCAGATAATAGATGGAGCGGAGTCCAGAGATTATAAAGAGCTCTATAAACTCAAGGGCTGATATCACAGTGACCTTGGCTTCCCTTCCTTTGCAGCCTGGGCTGGTATTCTTAATGAATGATATCCAGTGCAATGAAAGAAGGCCCAGGGAAGTACAGATGAGCCTAATGATGGGCGAGATGCCTGGAAAGAAAGACTCCCTTAGCAACCTGAGCATCTTTGAAGGTGCTTGCAGAACACCTACATCCAGACATAGCTCCATACACAACTATTGCAAGCACAAACTTAGAGCCTCAGAAATACCAACCCTGATTTGGCCTCATCATGGGGAGGGGATGGACAAGTGGCAAACACCAGCTTCATTATCTGTGAAGGGAGAACACATGCCACCGGAACCTGGAGAAAATCTCACTTCCCAATCTCACCATTGCCTGCTACCAAATGGGCACTTCCCCAGTCTGTGTCTGGAAAGGAAAAAGCAGGTAGACTAGCTCAGTGCCCCAGACCAGAAAAACCCCAGGTTTTTCTCTAAAACCAAATAAAAATGGAATCCAAAGAGCCTTAAAGTAGAGAAGAAAATGACTCCATCAGTATGAATGTACTCTAGTTGCAGTGTAACGTTGCCCAAGTATTTATATAAATGGTCATCCCACATCAAGATTTGGCATCAACACTTTGGAGTATTTTTTTTTCTTTCTATACTTTATTCCCCAGGGCCATGGACCACTGCACAAATGGATCCTGTCTCTGTGTGTCTCCAGCCTCGATAGGTGGAGACAGTGAAATCTGTCAGACTGATTTCCAAAGGAAGGCACTGTAAGCCAGAGAAGGTCAGCAGTGCTCAGGCTCATCTGAGGGTTGGGGGTGTGTGGGGCGGGGTGGTGGATCAGAAAAAAATACCCATACCTAGTAATCAGATGAAATAGGCATTTTCCACCCACCACAACCCTCCCCTTGCTGATTCGGGTTTGTGATAATCAGCTGCTTCATGAAGCTTCCAAATAGCCTGCTGCAACCTGAACTTCAAAGAAAAATCTGCAAATGTCGGGAAACCCCCTTGGAACCTTTTCCCAAAGGGTAGGCGTGGAAGAAAATCTAAACCTCAGATAAATAAGAGATCAGTATTTCGATGTGCGTATGCCAAGTGCCAAACAGAGAGGGTGGTACACACTGAGTTTTATAGAGGGTGATTGTCAATAACACAAATGTCACTCTTGGAGGAGATGCAAAGCCAAACTTGAGCAAAAGCCAAGAGGCTGGAGAGCTGGCTCAGAGGCTAAGATCACTTGTTGCTCTTGCATCGGACCCCCAGGTTCAGTTCCCAGCACCCTCATTAGGTGGTGAGTGGCTCCCAACTTCTTGGAACTCCAAATCTAGGGGATCTGGCCTCGCCCTGTGGCTTCCTGCATGCCCACAGACATCTACACATAGAACAGATGTTTAAGAACGAAAGCAGAGCTGCCAGGGTGAGCACCGGTACTTCTCCGTTCCTTCTTTAGTTTCCCACAACTGGTGTATTTGATAAAACAATTTCCGCCTCAAATGTGCAGTCTGCCATGTAAAAAAATACACAGAAATTGGGAATCCCCAAAGTTCCTTTGGCTAATGCATTCCTGAGAAATGGCTTTACCCTTAGAACTGCGCTACTTTTTTCTTCCTAGGACCTGCATCCTACTGTTAGATTTTTTAACGCAACATGAAGTGACCAGAACAAAGATTTGAAGTCCCAAACTACACACACACACACACACACACACACACACACACACACACACACAGAGTCAGATACACAGACACCAAGAGTGGAGGTGGGGTCTTCAAGATTCATTCAGGATTCACAGTGCACAGTTTTTCTTGAGTATCAGGCGCAGTCTGGGAGGATTATTTTTAGTTCAAGCTAGCAGCTTTTTTAAAAGCCAGTTTTCTTCTCCTCCTTTTATGGCTGGGACTGCTACCACTCTTGTGTGGGTTCTGACAGGCGCTATGTTGAGCCCATGAAGGCACACAGAAAATGGAGTGTTGTTCACAGCATGCTCTTTCCCTCCCCTTCTCCCCTAGCCCTAAGCCACTAGCTTTAGCCAGCAGAAGAGAATGTTTGAAGAGAAGCAGGGGCCCTGGGGAGCTGTTCCTTCTCTTTCCTCACTGTGGATGCAAGTACACATATGCACACACATGCTCATAGACACCAGAGGACAACTCCAGGTGTCACTCACATGTCACCTCCCCTTTTGGGGTCTTCTTGGCCTGGGCCTTTTCCAAGACTGGGACTTGCCTCATAGGCTAAGCTGGCTGGCTGGCTGGGCAGCCACCTGTCCTCCATCTTTCCCAAGGCTAGGATTACAGGTGCAAGCCACCTTCCCTGGATGTTTGACTTGAGTTCTAGGGACCCAGTTCCAGTCCTTATGCTTGTAAGGCAATCCCTTTGTCAAATGAGCCACCTCTATGACCTTTCTTTTAACATATTTAGGAACTTGAGCATGCTAGGCAAAAGCCATAGACTGAGACTTACAGTACCCATCCTTTAACTCCATCATCATCATCACAACCACCATCATCATGAGTAATAGCAAATGTACTTACAAAGCACTTCCCAAGTCTTAAGTACTGTTTAACGGTTATGTAAGCTAACTCATTAACTTAAGTTTCATGACATCTACCCATCACATAGTCCCATGAGGCTTATTAAGTTGGTGACTTATATCTATCTCCTCTCCTGGCTGACCACCCAGCTCAGCTCCACCCTCTTTCTCAAGGCTATTACTTGAAAAAGGCCTATCCTTGCAATTAGTCTAAGAAAAACAAGATTATTTAGGTTCAAAGGTCCTTTAGGGTCAAAGATGTAACATTTCTGGCCCATGATGCATTTTTAGAAAGGTGGCTTATGAAAAAAAGACATTGTTCGGGGGGGGGGAGTTTTAATTTGATGTTCTTCATAAAAGTCACAAAGAAGAGAAAATGTCTTTCTTTTTCAGGTCTTGTTAAGTGTAGAGTGATCCCGGGAACTGCAGATCATGAGAAAAGCTAGCTAGCCTGAAGACAAAATACAACAGGGAACACACCAAAGAGGAGGAGAGGGGATGAGGGGAGAAGGAGGGGAGGGGGGAGGAGGGGAGGAGGGGCGGCTTGTGGACGTTGTACATCGTGGTGCGGAGCCTAGTGCGCACCACGATGTACAACGTCCACAAGCAGAATGACCTTTTCTTTCTTTTCTCATGTGATCCTTCACTTCTTCATTCTAAATCATCCTGGGAATGGTTAGCCGGTCGACACGAAACAAACTCAGGAATATGTTTGTAGACTTTCTCTTTGTTTAATATTTTTGTCTCATTGGTCTTTTGCTTGTTTAAATTTTCATTTTTGTGGGGTTTGTTTTGTCTTTTGTTTTTGTTGAGAGAGAGAGAGAGAGAGAGAGAGAGAGAGAGAGGATAAAGTTAGGTGGGTGAGAAGGTAGAAAGGCCCTGGGGAAGGGAATAACACAATCAAAATATATGAAAAAATTTCATTACAAAATATTCTGAATATAAAGAAAATGATTCTTTGATAACCAAAAAGAAAATAAGATGAAGAAAGAATCTAAATTTATTTAAAATCACACCAATCTACCAGTGAGAACACAAAGATCATGCGGACATTAATAACCAGCATTTGGAAGGAGAGTGATCAGTAGAAGTGATAAAGTTTTTCTGACCCACATGAAGAAGGAAAAAAAAGAAAGAAAGAAAGAAGAAGGCAAAGCCTCCGGCTCGTTGGCCTGTTCTTGGACTTTTCCTCCTAATAGGTGGCCTGTCCAGTTCCCATGTCCAGCCGTGGCCTGTCTGGTTGTACCTTGTTTAGTCTGTTTCGCTATTGTCTCTTGGAGGCCTGCTCTTTTCTGAAAGGAAACGGGGACAGGGGGTGGACCTGGGACAGACGGGAGCTTCAGGAAGCTGAAGGCCTGGAGGGAAGGAAACTCTGATCAGGATGTAGCATGAGAGAAGAAACTATTTTCAATCAATTTTTTAAAAAAAGAAAAGAAAAAGAAACATGTAGTCAACATCTTAACCCTGAGCAGACAAAGCAAGTGTTTAGGGCTCAAGGAGAGGCTACAATACAGTCAGTCCCCTTTCAACTATGGACAACCAGTCACAGCCCAAAGCGACATGAACCATACTTCAGACCAAATGTACCCGAGAGACACATGCAGAACACTCTCTCTGATGGCACTGTTAAATAACGGTGTGTATCAAGTTGGGGAGGTGGTATCGGGAGATCACTTGCCACAGACACATGAGGGCCTAGAACCCACATCAAGTCAGGCATCCACAGTAGTGTGCATCGAGATGGGAGCCAGAGACAGAATCACACTCAAAAGCTCACAGGCCAACCAACCAGCCTGCACAGCAGCAGGGGCCAAAAGAGCCAGGGCAAAGAAGGAAGGCAGGGACCACCAACTGAGGTTGTCCTGTGACCATCACACCCACTGCATCACACAGGCGTTCCAGGAGAAGGGAGCCTGTGTACACCGTTAGGATAGTAACCGTAACTAGAGCAGTTGCTCGTGACATCATGTACTTAGAAGACACATGATAATTAAAATAAGCCAGTCAGAGAAGACAAATGCCACGTGATCCCAGTTATACATGGAATATCAAAAAGTAGAATTCACTGAAAGAGACCAAGGCTGGTGAGATGGCTCAGTGGGTAAGAGCACTGACTATTCTTCTGAAGGTCCCGAGTTCAAATCCCAGCAACAACAAAGTGGATCACAACCATCTGTAATGAGATCTGATGCCCTCTTCTGGTGCATCAGGAGACAGCTACAGTGTACTTATTTATAATAATAAATAAATCTTTAAAAAAAAAAAAAACAGGCCAGAATGGCAGCTGTCAAAGGCTGAAGGTTACAGAGGCTGAGGGTACACTGTTCATCAGACATGAAATTCATTTAGAAAAGAATTTATTTAAATATCATACATTTAATAGTTTAATAAATATATATAATTATATATTAAAACAATTTAATTAAGGCTCTATGGTACATCACAGTGACTGTAGTTCATCACAATATATTATTCATTTGAAAATTTCAGAAAGAGGCACACACCTTTGTTAATTAAATTGCAGAAAGGTTAGGTCTTAAATGTTCTAATCATGAGAAAAGAATGTGAGGCAATGTATGTTGACTACTAATTTAGCCATTTTACAAAATAATATATAAATATGGACATGTCATATACAATACATGTAAATTTTGGTAGTCAATTCAATTACAAGCCTATCTTTAAATAGACTGCTAACCCTGATAAAAGTCATGGCTACAATCAAAACCACTGTGCATCTCAAGATCCATCATTTACTGTGGGCATCTGTCTGCTTACAGATATAATGCCAAGGCTAACTGTAAGTACAGATTATAGTACTTTGAAGAACAGTAGTGGACTGTCTGGTGTGGGGGTTTGTGCCTATGATGCTCAGGAAGCTGAGGCAAGATCACACATATGAGATCAGTCTGAGCTTTCATAGCAGAATACTGTCCCCGCACCACCACTGAGAGAGAGTGGGGAAGGAGGAGAGGGGAGAGGGGAGGGGAGACAGGAAGAGGGAGACAGGGAGAGGTGAACACAGGAGATGGACAGAGGAGAGGCAAGGGAGACACAAGAGAAAAAAATGTTATCCTAGCAGAGTACTGTCCCTAGTCACCTGTCCATGGGTCCTGGAACTGGCAACACAGCAGTCCAAGCCACAGGGTAAGCCACAAGGGTGAATGGAGGAGACAGCTGTACAGAAAGGTCACCCAATGGGAGGAGGTCTGAGCAAAGGGCAAAGACCAGGGACCAGACAACGTAATAACCTAAGCCCTGCACGGCTACGTTAGGAATGTCGCTGGTGCGACATTATATAGGTCCTATGTGTTCAGAGACATGTGAGAGTGAGTATGTTCTTCCAATATGGAGGCCTCCCATATAACCAGGGTGGAAAATGGGGATCATAGCCTCTGTGCTAGGAGAGGCTAGGAGAAGAAAATCAAAGAACCCCAGAAGCTAGGCAGCAGCTCAGAAAGGTAGCCGAGTGTGGTCAATAGCTTCTTCACTGGTGGTAGATAAGAAGTGGTGGACACAACACACACACACCCCGAAGAGCCAAGCCACCACAAAGAAGAGCTTATCCCAGACCAACAATATGGCTCAGGGAAAAGTGCTTACCACCAAGCCTGAAGAGCTAAGCTCAGTTCCCCAGGATCCACATGGAAGAATGACCTCCACATGCGCACCATGTGACCCCATCCCCCTCTTAAATAAATAAATAAATAAATAAATAAATAAATAAATAAATAAATAAATAAAATGTAAATATATTTCTTTTACGTATTTTTTTTTAAGTTCATCCCACTAGGAATGCAGGACCAAAGTCACAAGCTTCCTGTCTGGAGTTTCCATTTATAAGACGGGCTCTTTCTGAGCCTGGTCCAGCTGGTTGGCATGTCCCAAGTGAGGCATAACTCAGAGAGCAGAGCACAGGTCAGCTCAGTCCAGGCCAGAGGTTTCCACTGCCCGGCTGGCAGGGGCTGCCCACATTATCCTCCTCCTGTTTTTCCTCTCAGAATGTGTTTTTATTGTCCTTATCTTCAGCAGCAGAGGGGAGAGCGCCAGCTGAAGGGGGTGGACCGAGGGTGGAAGGGACTGTTTTCTCCACCTAAATCCAGCCTCGTGCCACCCATCCAAAGGCAGGGGCTGGGGGAGGTGGAGTGGAAAGAGAGCTATTCCCCAGTGGGAACACGAGGTACTGGGAAGCTGAAGGTGTGGCTCAAAGGACCGACGGAGTTCAACTTATGAGTCACAGTGGAGACAGGACCTGAGCTCACACCCAGAGAGACTCACAACCCCAGACTAGGCTGCACAACCCCAGGCCAGAATGACACCCCATCCTTCTACAGAGAGAGAAGGAATGGGAGATCAAGCTCTTCCCAGTGGAGAGGCTATCCCCCCCCCCCCCCGAATCTAGAACAGGAAATGAGGAAAGTGATTTGCAAACGTTTCTCCATGGCAGGCTAGCAAAGCCCATGCATGTGCCAAATATAATGCTTTGCCCCCACCCTCCCTGTCCCAGATGTCCATCCTTAAGGTCCAATGAGGACATTCTCTCTCCTGCTCCTGAAATAGTAAGACTGTTTCTTAGGGAGAGTGAGATCTGATTTCTGCCCGGCATGTGCCCCATTCAATACATTGGTATCAAGGTGGGTGCCTGAGCAAGGGTTGGTGAAGGCAGCCCCATGGCATCCCCTCCTCCTCTCGAGGATGAGGAAGCTTCTTGTGGGGCTGAGACGAGGTAAGGAATGGAAGAAAAGGATGGCATAGTATATTAGATGGTAGAGTAACCACAAATGTCCACCAGTGGGTAAATAAAGAAACTGTGGTCTGTGTATACCATTACAAGAGGAAATCTTGGCACCTGCTCTACACAGATGGATCTTGCAAACATTAAATGATGTAAGCCAATCACAAAAGACAAAGACTGGACTGCTGAGCTGGCCTGGTGAGAAAAGACACTTGCTGGCAAGCCTGACAACTTGGGTTTGGTCCCCAAAATTCACATACCATCCCATGAAGCTACAATGTCTTAGAAGCAGTGTTACGTCCATGGATGTCATGAAACAAATGAATCAGGTGCCTGAGATGGGGGAACTTCTAAAAATCAAAATCTAGCAAGGCCAGACAGATCAGTTAGCACCCTAAAGATGAGCTCAGAGGGGGCACCCCAAAATGTGTCAATGTCACCTTAAGGAATGAAAAAGCTACTTCCTCTTGGATTAGTCTGACCAAAAGCAAACCCAAACTTAAAATCTTCATTTTTCTCCCTGTGGCTTTTGTCTATCTGTAGGTTGTGGTTACTGGCCTATCGGTATCTATCTCTTGTACCTGTCTGATCTGTCTGTCCCCACTACCCATGTCTTGTGCTGTGCGTCTGGTGTGTGTGTGTGTGTGTGTGTGTGTGTGTGTGTGTGTGTGTGTACCTAGTAAAGGGATTTGCTCTGTTTTTCTTGAACAACACAGAAAATATAGGATGGGAAAGAAGTAAGGAGTTCTTTCAAGAGTTTTATGAGGAAAGAAGTTACTTTATGCACCTAAAACAGCAAACAAAACCACATCCCATCAACCTGTATCCACATGCTGCATCCTCCATGTATGGAATCGTTGCTGACCTGTTGACAGTTCTCAGTAAATACTACAGCACACACATATACACTGTTCTGGGTCAGGGCAAGAAAGAGTACATAATTTCTGATTTAAGCTAAGCTAAGCACTTAACATAGGTTGTAAAAGCTGACCACATGAGAAATCCCCAGCATAGTAAGTTAGATACATTGTTTTCTTAAAGGCAGGTTGAATTTAAACTTGAGAAGTTCACAGTCTTAAGTGACCTCAAGGAATATTATTAACTTAGTTACAAAGCTGGAAAAAGTTGAGGCTCTTGGAAACTTACTAGAGCCGAGAACTCCCTGTGGGCTCTTCTTTCATATCTCTCTCTCTCTCTCTCTCTCTCTCTCTCTCTCTCTCTCTCTCTCTCTCTCTCTCTCTCCCTCCTTCCTTCCCTCTCTCTAGACAGTCCCCTTCCTAAGTTTAAATTAAGGCTATGGGCTTAGATCAAAATACTCATCCCTTCTCAAGCCC
>NC_034605.1:2599447-2624615 GCF_900095145.1 Mus pahari | reverse complement strand
AGGCTCTTGGAAACTTACTAGAGCCGAGAACTCCTTGTGGGCTCTTCTTTTCTCTCTCTCTCTCTCTCTCTCTTCCTCCCTCCCTCTCTCCCTCTCTCCCTCGCTCCCTCGCTCCCTCCTTCCTTCCCTCTCTCTAGACAGTCCCCTTCCTAAGTTTAAATTAAGGCTATGGGCTTAGATCAAAATACTCATCCCTTCTCAAGCCCCTGATGCAAGCATAGGCATTCCACTAGACACCCTCCCCTCCAGGTTTTCTCAACCTCTTTCCATCTCAGAAGACTTAAGGCCAGTGACCTTGCTGTGCATGGCACTCCACCCTCCCCAAAAGAACATTTCAGGCCCACACGCTCTTATCCCACGAAAACAAACCCAAGTTTCATCTCTAGGCTCCCAACCCCCCCCACCACCACCACCACCACTAGCCCAGACTCTGCCTGGACAGGAACATTCTGGAGTGCTTAGGCAGCCCTACCTCTACCTGGCAGACATTAAATTAGCCTTATGCGACTCAGAAGTCTTCTAGGAAAGGGGATTTTTCAAAAGTGGAAAGAAGTCCACCCAGCCCAATCCAGCCCTGCTGATTTTCCAACTAGAGGAGAGGAAGATGAATCAACAAGGAGACGACCTTCCTACGGCCTCAGAGCTTGCAAACTCCCCCTCCCACAGATGGGCAGGCTTGCAGGACTGACTCTCAATAGCTTAGTGTCTGCCAGAAATCTAGGGGACCAAGTCCTGCCAGCAGGTTTTCTCATCTTACCAACGTTTCTCACGTATTACCACGGGAGCTTGCCACAGGAACATATACGGTATACAGTTAACTAGTCATTCTTACCGGAAGGGCTCAATGCTTTACCATTCCTCGGCTATGTTAGCAAGAACAAGTTAGCCCACTCCCAATCTATAGGAGTGAGGTCTAGCTTCTCCTAGCTTCAATGGGTTGGAGCTAGCCAGGCTAAAAAACCATGTCACAGCTCAGGCCCCAAAGGTGTCTTCCACCGTGCATCCTACTGTCTTCAGGACAGAAATGGACAACCCCAGCATAGTTAGTTACATTTTTGTGTTTTGCCTCTAACTTCTGTGACTCCTTGTATTAGAACCAGCTACGTGGGCAATGTCAGTCAGTTTGTCCTGCTAGCAGCTGGAGCACAGAACAACGGCCCAGGTAAAGCTTGGAAGCAACCTCTGAGCCTCAGGGAATCTGGCTACTGCAGCGTTGGCCTTGGATTAGCTGGACAGGGAGTAGGCAGGGGTAGCAGCAGACACAGGGAAGGCCTGCCTGTGGGCAGATAACTGGAAGAACAACTGGGCGGGGATTCAGCATTCACTCACACATTCACAGAGCATTTACTGAGCACTTACTATGTGCAACACTCGTGGGAAACAAGGCAGGGGGGTCAGGCCTGGTGAGATGGCTTTGCAGGTAAAGGAACGTCTGCCAAACTCAGTGTCCTGACTTTGATCCAGAACCCACACGGTGGGAGGAAAAAACTGAATCATACAAGTTGTCCTAATTTCCACATACATGCTATGGCTTGCACATGTGCACATGCACGTGTACATACATACACACACACACACACACACACAAGTCCAAGGAGGGAGTGGGCTAGCAAAGGAAGGCTCTGTTCTGGGGAATGAGATGGTCCAGAACTCTAAGACATAGATTGCCATCAGAGGAGATTTATCAAACCAAAACTCCACAATCACTAAGGCCAGCATCCTGTGGAGTGTGCGCTCTACATCTGGTCCCTGGGCTGCTTTCATCCATAGCATTACCACACAAACAGATGAAAACAGACACGTGGGCCATACATAGTACTATCTGTGTACAAATAATTCAACCCTTGCTGGAAAGAAGACCAGAGAAGAGGGAATGAATCCTGAACCAGTGGAACACGGAAGATGCTTGGGGCCAACAAGCTGTTCTGAAAGACCCATCAATGGCAGATACATGCTGTTCTGTATTTGTCCCGCACAAACGAAACACCAAACCTGAACCCTAATGTAAGCCATGGGGCCTGAGTGATTACAGTATCTATAACTGTAGGCTGACAGATCCTCAAAGCCATGTCCCCATCCTGGTGGGGGTGTTGACAGTCAGGGAGCCTGCGCATATGTGAAGGCAGCAGGTATGTGGGAGTTTCCTGCATCTCTATCCCACTTGCTGTGCTATAATAAACAAAATCTATTTTTTTCTAGTTTGGTATATGTGTGTGTGCAGGTGTGCTTGCAAGTGTGCACAGCTGTGTGCGGAGGGTAGGGATCAATGTCTGTTCTAATCCCCAATTGTTCTTCGGTTTTGCTTTGTTAAAGAGAATGACAGTCAATCCCCCCCCCCCATCTCTCTCTCTCTGAACCAGAAACTCACTGATTTGTCTAATCTGGCTGGCCAGTGAACTTCAGGGATCCCGTCTCCCCCTCCTCAGCAGAGGGATTAAAGGTGCACACAGCCACATCTGGCTTCTTCCATGGCTTGTAGATTACATCTCTATCAGGTTCCACAGCCAGCACTTTCCTAAGCTCCCGACTGAACCATCTCCCTGGTCCCAAATCTAATTTTTCCCTTTTTTTTTTTTTCCAAGATAATGTCTCATATAGCCCAGGCTGGCCTCCAGTTGCTACATAGCCAAGGATGGCCTTGAACTTCTGGATCTCCCAAGTGGCCATCAGATTATGCAGTTCTGGGAATCAAACCCAGAGCCTCAGTCATGTTAGGCAAGGACTCTGCCAAGTGAGAACCACCCTCAGCCCCCAAAGCCACTGCCTCCTCTCAGTCACGAAATGATTAAATGGGGTGAGGGCTCCGAGTCAGCCCACTTGCCCCACACTGTCCCTATGCCAACACTTCTCCACAGCAGCCATCCCCCCATGCTCTGGCCTGGTCAAAGACTCCCACGCGCCAGCCCAGGCCGCTGCACTGCACGGCAGGCTTCTGAGTGCCCAACCCCATGCCTCCCACCATCAAGGGGCCGGGCTCTGAAGAGGCGTCCACTTAGAAGTTCAGACTCTGCCACCATAAGCTCTACCCCACACTGCAATGGCAGGTAAACACCCATAGGTCACAAGGCAGGCCCTTTGGGGCTCACCAAACCTGAGAGCCAGCCCCCTTTCTCCCATGGGACACTTCCTCTTCTGCGTCTCAATGTCTGTGCTGAACGCTGTATGGACATCTCACCTAGGTCTCAAAACTCAGGAAGGGGACCATCCTTGTAGCCCATAGTCAAAGCTAAGGCTCGGTGACGCTGAAGGACATAAACACACTTGCAGAATTCATAAGGAACAGAGCTAAGATGCCACCCTAGGTCTGTCCCAGTCCAAATCCTGAGATGTCATCCACCTTCGGTGAATTCAGGGCTGTCATTTCTCAATGTTGCCTTGATGTCCCTGATGCTCACTGATGCTGGATACATAAAGCTCCTTGTTATTGTTATTTGGTGTGTATATGTGTGTGCATGCAAACATGTGCATGGCGGGGGGAGGGGGGATGCACACACTACAGCATGTCTGCAGTGGTCAGAAAACAACTCTCTTCCAACTCAGTCTGTCAGGTCCATCGTACCAGCCATCCGTATAGATCTTAAAGGAGGAGGGCAAACCCCCACCCTTAGAGCAGGCACTGACTGCAGTGTCGGCAACCAGAGCTTCTAAAAACCTCCATCATCAGCAGGTCCCTCCAGAAAGTGCTGCCCCCACCCCCACCCCACCCCCAGGCAAGAGAGAAATCCATTTGCGACAGAGATTGTCTCGAGGCTTAAGAAGTGACCTCCACAGAGGGCTTCAATTAATTAGTGTTTCTCATAACAGAATCCAGGCTCCCCTGGGGCCTCTCCAGTAAGATTTCACAAGCAGTATTTTAAAGTCTGGACCGTGTGCTCTGCTGCCTCCGTTGGCAGTCTCGGTATTTCATCCCAAACAGACATGCATTAAGTGCCTATTGTTCATCGACAGAATTGGATGTGACGAGACCAAAGTCTCGCTCATTAGCCGCTTCAGATAAATACTCATTGGAGTCATGCCTGGATAAATATGGGCTCCATCTTCTTCTGGAGCCGCAGTGTATATGAACAAGCTCAGCCTGGACTTGTGCATGGCGGGGTCTGGATGCTATCAACTGTGTGGTCAAAGGAACCCAATACATCTCTCTACTCTCCAGCTCTAAATTGTGTACCTCACTCTCATTTCAGGATGAAAGGTTCAAGGCTTTTAAATGTAAGTATCTGAAAGGAAAGAAGGGATTCTTTTTTTTTTTTTTTTTTTTTAGATTTATTTATTATATGTAAGTACACTGTAGATGTCTTCAGACACTCCAGAAGAGGGAGTCAGATCTTGTTACAGATGGTTGTTGAGTCACCATGTGGTTGCTGGGATTTGAACTCTGGACCTTCAGAAGAGCAATCGGGTGCTCTTACCCACTGAGCCATCTCACCAGTCCGAAAGAAGGAATTCTTACTGCTGCCCTTTAACATGTACCTTGACTTAATCAACACCACCAGCCATGTCGCAGAGCCTTGGGGTCCTGTGACAGCCAGGATGAGGTAGTAAAGCAGCAGAAAGAAAGTGGGCCTGCTGGAGTGGGGGCTTAGACGGTGTTCTACCGCTGTGAAGAGACACCATGACCACAGCAACTCTTACAAAGGAAAGCATTCAGCTTGGGCTGGCTTACAGCTTCAGAGGTTTAGTCCATTGTCACCATGGTGGGAAGCATGGCAGCACGCAGGTGGACGGGATGCCGGAGAAGGAGCTCGAGAGTTCTTCTCAGATCCACAAGCAGCAGGCCGAGTGTGACACTGGGCCTGACTGGAGCATTCGGAAGCCTCAAAGCCAGTGACCCACTTTCTCTAACAAGACCCCACCCACTCCAACAAGGCCACACCTCCTAACCGCCCCCCACCATCAGGTAGTACCACTCTCCAACGAGGAAGCGTTCAAATCTATGAGCCTCCCTCCAGGGGCCACTCCCATTCATCCCACCACAGTCCCCAAATACAGGGGGAGTGAAAGATACTCATGAAAGAGAGAGAGAGAGAGAGAGAGAGAGAGAGAGAGAGAGAGAGAGAGAGAGAGAGAGAGAGAGAGAGAGAGAGAGAGAGAGAGAGAGAGAGAGAGAGAGCGCAGAAAGGAAGCTAAGAGCTGGGGCAAGCAACCGGGTGTCTCTGTGGAGGGAATGAATGAGTGGAGGGATGGAGGGAGGAAGAAAGGAAGGAGGGAGGGAAAGAGAGAAGGAGGGAGAGAGGGAGAGAGAGAAGGAGGAGGAGAGGGAGAGAGAGAAGGAGGGAGGGATGGAAGGAGGAAGAGAGGGAAGGAGAGGAGGAAAGGAGAAAGAGAGGGAGGGAGAGGAAGAAGGGAGGGAGAGAGGGAGGGAGGAAAAAAGGAAGAGGGGAGAGAAGAAGAAGGCAATCCAGAAACCACAGGCACTTGATCTCTGGACTAACCACAACCATGTCCCTGAAAACTAGAAAGCCATGCTTCTCTCGGAGCTTCTTTCCAGCCCGGGGCCAGGACACAGAAGGAGAGCACATCTATGGCCTGTCACATCCTTCACAACTTCAGGTGTATTCGGATCAGAGCAATTTCAGTTTCATTTCTCTTGTTATGTGCATGTAGAGATGTGTGTGTGTGTGATCATGTGTGTGTATGTGTGTGTGTGTGTGTGTAGGCTATCCTCACTCACATGCTCCACTTCTTGTTTGTTTTAGGCAAGGTCTCTCGCTGATCTAAAGCTCACAAAGTAGGCTGGGCTAGCTGGCCAGTGAGCCCCAGGGACTCACCGTGTGGCCTCAGCACTTGGCTTACAAGTATGTATTACCTTAACCGCCCTTCTCTTATGTGGATCCAGGAATTCAAACTCTGGTCCGCCAGCTTGTGAGGCAAGCGCTTTACCTACTGAGCCATCTCCCCAGTAACTTTCAGCAGGACTATTTTGCTCAGCTACAAAGCTATGTGCAAAACCAACCAACCAAACAACAACCACCCAACTGTACACTCTTGAAACCCCACGTCAGTGTCTGGATATTGTTTACAGTCGATACAGATAGGCTGAGCTGGAGAGATGGCTCAGAGCTTAACACTAACTGCTCTTTCAGAGGTCCTGAGTTCAATTCCCAGCAACCACATGGTGGTTCACAACCATCTGAAATGGGATCCAATGCCCTCTTATGGTGTGTCTGAAGAGAGCGATAGTATACTCACATATATAAACTACAGACAGGCCCCATGCTAACAGGTAGAGCTATGGGATAAGCCATTGTCTTGCCCCCTACCTTCTGACTTCCCTGACATTTTTGTCTCTCTCCTCACAGCTTTCTGAGATGTTGCATTTCAGGGTTGGATCAGACAGTTTTCTGTCCCTGACAGTCTGCATCCCACATCTGTGCAAAATTAACAGACTGGCCTCAAGAGTCCCAGGTCACCTCTGGGGGGCCCTGAAAGTTCCTGCCAACAGCATCTAGGCTTTGTTTAGCCCCACCCCACACCCAGGAGGGGTGCATGATTCTGGCAGGTGTCATGGCTGAGACGAGATACAGCCACTGAAGCCGGGCAGCATCCCAGAGAGTCTGGGCGGCCAGAACCAAGACTGCCTGTGGGGACGGCAGGAGATCTCCCTGAGCACCAGGTTCACAGGCAGCATTTGTAAGCACTGTGATCAGGCAGCCTCAGAAATGTCCCTGCAGGCCTATGATAAAGGCAATGCATGCTGGGAAGCTGAACGCTGAAACTAACTGCTGGGTAAGAGGGTGGCTCAGAGGGCCTCTGAGAGGGAGGAGGAATCTGGAAGAAAAAAAGGATAAAATCAAGATCCTAAGCTGGAAAGGTGGCTCAGGGGGGCTTAAACCCACGTGCCAGCTGAGGATGGAAGCCTGGAGGACCCAATTTGATCCCTGAAACCCCATAAGGTAGGAGGAAGGAAGTGATGTCACAGAATGACCCCTGACCTCCACTTGCACTTCGTGGTAATAAAAGTTTTTAAGGCAGTTGCCCTTTTGTCTTCACACTCCTGTCATGGTGCCAACACCTCTGGGATGGCCTCTCAAAGCCAACACCCAGCTGCTGCCAGTGTTGCCAAGGAGCCAAGCCCTGCGAGGGGCGTCGCCCAGGGCCCTGTGGGCAAGCAGCTACATCAGGAGCTGATAATCCTCATGATGTCTGGTGACAAAGGAATCTCCGCCTTCCCTGAGTCAGACAACCTGTTCAAATGGGTAGGGACCATCCACCGAGCAGCCGGCACCGTATATGAAGACCTGAGGTATAAACTCTCCCTAGAGTTCCCCAGTGGCTACCCTTACAACGCACCCACAGTGAAGTTTCTCACACCCTGCTCCCACTGAGCTCTACTCTTCCAGAGGACCGGAGTTAACTTCCCAGAACCCACAGGGTGACCTCAGCTCATACCAGCTCCAAGCAATGTAACAGCCCCTTCTGACCTCACGGGACACCTGCACTCGAGTGTACATACACAGGGAAGCATACATATAGACATGTGCTGGTTGGTCTTTGTCAATCTGACACAAACCTAGACATATCTGGGAAGAGGGAACCTTAGCTGAAAAACAGGCTCCATCGGATTAGCCTGTAGACAAGTCCATGAGACATAGACTTCATTGATGGTCGATGAGGGTCCGGCTGACTGTAAGTGATGCCACCCTTGGGCAGGTGATCCTGTTTTGAAGAAAACAGGCTGGGCAAGCCACCGAGAGCAATGCAGTAAGCAAGCAGCAATGCCTCATGGTCTCTACTTCAGTCCCTGCCTCCAGGTTCCTGCCTTGACTACAAACCCTTTCTGGGTTCTTCTTTACATGTTTGTTCTGGTCACAATGTTTTTATCATAGCGGCAGAAAGCAAACTAAGGTAGCATTAAAAATTAAATTAAATTAAATTAAAAATAAAATATTTAAAAGTAAATCAATAAAAAGGTCCTTATCTCCAGAGGAACTAGCTGAGAGAGACCTCTGCACGAAGGCTCAGACTGTGACCTACTTTCTGCTCCCCAGACAGAGCAGAGGTCAAGGGTCACCCAAAAACAGAGCTTAGTTTTCGTCCGGACCTTGTATTCTCCCTGTGCAGCCCCAGAGAAGACACCTAACCTACCCGGGGCTGGTGTCTGTGCAGGGATGATAAACGCTGAGGGAGAACTGAATGGAGTTCAAGAACTTCAACTCCAAGCCTGCAGGACTCTGGGGACGGGCTCTGCCTTTCGATCCCCCTTTGCTTCTACCGCCTTAGCACATTTCCACAGAAGGACTTTAAGATAGCGTGCTTGGATCGGGAGTCCAGGGGACCCTGGATGGAGTAGCTGTCCTCGAGAAGATCATCCGTGGGAGGAATCCACTGCTTCCTCATTCTCTCCCCCATCTTCCAAGTATACCGTGCACGGCGGTACTCATACAGCCTTGGCAGACGGAGAGTCAACATCGCCATTCAACAATAGAAAGAAAACCAGAGGAAGAAATGAAGTCACTCAGAGACGTCTCTTCCGCCACGCAGGGCTTCAGCGAGCTTCTCCTGGGACTCTTTAGTGCGTGGCACAAATGTCATTAACTGAGGTAATTTCTGGGCAGAGTTAGGACTAGATGACTGCTTTTTTTTTTTTTTTTATAACAAAGTTAATTTTCCTAAGTTTATGACCTACTATACCTATTTTGCTAATGTAAAAACTGAGGCAGGAATGCCAAATGGCACGCAGATACACATAAATAGAATGTTAAATAAATCTTGCTAGGTGTGGTGGCACGCACCTCGAATCGGGAGGCTGAGGCAGGCACATCTCTCTGAGTTGGAGACCAGGTTCCCAGCATTCGGGAGGCTGAGGCAGGTGCATCTCTCTGAGTTGTAGACCAGGTCTACACAGTGAGCTCCAGACCAGCCAACGCTACATAGTGAGACCCTGTCACAAAAACTAATACTAAATTCCTTAAAAGACTATTCAACTACTCATAGCTGCTATATTCATGATAGCTGAAACTAACAAGTGTACAAATTCCCTTTAGTGTCACAGATTAAACAATGGGGGCGCATCTATTACCACCGGCTGCGACTTACCAATGAGAAGATACATAGCTTGCATAAACCTCTAGGTTACTGAAAGGCTGGATAAGGGAGGTAGTCTCCCAAAGTGTGCACCGCTTGGTTATAGCTGAAATAAACCTGTAGGCATGAGGGCTGGAGAGGTGGCTCGGTGGGGTCAAGTGCTTGCAGTGCAGGCATGAGGACCCCGAGTTCAAATCCCCATGTCCGAATCTGGGTAGGGTGCTGGGTGGAGGAAGAGGTGTGGGTAGCATGAGGAAGTGTGTAGTGATGACATACTTCCATACTTTGATTGTGGTGGTGGTCCCGTGGGAGCTACATATGTGACAGGATCTCACACACAGACACACAGACACACAGACACACACACACACACACACACACAACACACACAACACACATGTATAACTAGGAACATCTGGAATAAGCCCCGTAGCTGTGACCAATGTCTTTACTAGGTTTGTATTACCATGACACTGATACAGGGGTGTGTGCGTGAGGGATACCCAGAGCCTGTCTTTGCAACTGCATGTGTGTGTGAATCTATACTTAAAAAGTATCTTTTTTTTTTTTTTGCAGTAACTAACGAAGGCATTATTAGTCAGTACTTAGAAGTCATAGCTATATTTCAATAAAACCCTGAAGGCGGGGTGGGGGTAGGGGGCTAGGGATACGTGGGCTAAGGGTGAGATCAGAGATAGAGAACTTCCCTAATATGTGTGAGGCCCTGGGATCTATCGTCAACACCATAGCAAAAGAAAAAAAAGGGATGGGGGAAGGAAAACGGAGCCTACTCCTTGCAGTGACCTAGCCTCACCTCTGCATGCCAGAGGTCACTCCCCCCACCCAGCATGCCTC
This sequence comes from Mus pahari, assembly GCF_900095145.1. Lineage (NCBI taxonomy): Eukaryota > Metazoa > Chordata > Mammalia > Rodentia > Muridae > Mus > Mus pahari. Next base: position 2,614,736 of record NC_034605.1, on the reverse strand, counting down.
TCTCCTGCCCTCCCACAGACATCCGGGCTCTCTGCCTCCATTCCTGTCCCTCTCTGAGATTATCTTCTCTTCACCAAAGCCTTCCCATCTCACAAGGCCCCCCGCAAGCCTGGGCATCTGCGACCATACCTGCCTGAATTCAGAGACGCGGATCTAGCTCCCTCTACTGCCTTTCCCAGTGCCTGATACAGTGGCTGAGATTGTAAGGGAGTACCTGAAATTCCTTGTGAGTAGAATACAGGCCTGGCTGCCTTGATATCTATAAGCAGTTCTAGTTTTTGTTTTTTGTTTGTTTGTTTTTTTTTTTTTTTGGTTTTGGATATTTTTATTTCTTCAGTTTTTTATTACCAGGAGTGACTGAAATGGAAAATTATAATTGAGTCCCATCACTATTGTCATTATAGAAATGGCTTTAAGAGAAAACTGGTCAGATGAATATTGTTGCTTCCCACTTTTCAGCTGGTAAATAGTTGCCACTGATAAAACAGACAAGCCCAGAGAATCTGTCCCGATGTTTAAGATATGGTATGTTATACAACATGCCTGTTCTCGGGGAGAACACCTAGGACATAATTACGTGTACTTCTTGATCTCATCATACAAGACAAGCACAAAGGCACCACCCATGCCTCTGAGAACATTGGACCACACACCCTTGAAAAAAAAAGCCTTGCTTCCTTCATCGCAAGCGATCTTCTGCCAGCAGTCAAGCGTGCCTGTGTACATGATATCAGTCCCTTTGCATCCCGACTGCATCATCATACGACGGAGAACAGTGTCGAAAGGATAGGAAGTCAGGCCAGCGACAGCAGTGACAGACTGCAATCATCCAGCTGATGAAGATGTGAGTACTCTTGGGATCTGGGAGCATTCCCTTTGCAGTGTCATAGATACCAAAGTAGGCAGCTCAGTAGGTGATAATGCCCTGTGCTGACACATTAAAGCCTTGGTTCACCAGGCCCTTAATCCCATCAAATTTGTAAATCTTTTTTTTTTTCCTTTTTGGTTTTTTGACACAGGGTTTCTCTGTATAGCCCTGGCTGTCCTGGAACTCACTTTGTAGACCAGGCTGACCTTGAACTCAGAAATCCGCCTGCCTCTGCCTCCTGAGTGCTGGGATTAAAGGCGTGCACCACCATGCTCAGGCAGATTTGTAAATCTTTTTTTTTGTTTGTTTGTTTGTTTTTTTGAGACAGGGTTTCTCTGTATAGCCTTGGCTGTCCTGGAACTTACTTTGTAGACCAGGCTGGCCTCGAACTCAGAAATCCGCCTGCCTCTGCCTCCCGAGTACTGGGATTAAAGGTGTGCACCACCACAGCCCAGCAGATTTGTAAATCTTAACCAAGGTCTTTGAATTCCCTTTCAGCTCCAGCTTTGCCCACATCAGCTGCTAGATGGGTACGGGCAAAATCAAGAGGGTATACAAAGCACAAGGATGTGGCCCCAGTGGCACCACCTGATGCCAGGTTCCCTGCAAAGTAGCGCCAGAACTGGGTCCTCTTGTCCACACCACCCAGAAAGATCTGCTTGTATTTATCTTTGAAGGCAAAGTTGAGAGCCTGGGTGGGGAAGCATCTGATGACGCTGGCCAGGTTCCCACCCCAGGAGGACTCCCTGTTCCTTGGGGATACAAACCACACAGAGTCCGGGAGTCAAAGCGTGTTGTCAACCCAGTCCTGTCCCGCACTCGCCTGCCTCTTTTTTTTTTTTTTTTTTTTTGCTTTCAACATGACAGATGCCACTGTGTCCTTTGCCAAGGACTTCTTGGATGGTGGAGTGGCTGTGGCCATCTCCAAGACGGTGGCAGCACCCATCGAGAGGGTCAAGCTGCCGCTGAAGATGCAGCATGCTAGCAAGCTAATCACGGCAGATAAGCAAGACAAGGGCATGATAGGCTACAAGCAGTTCTATCAGAACCATGACCTACAGTTTCACACATAACCAGTAAAGTCGGCCCCTGGTAGAACCTCCAGTTATGACTTTGACTCTTTGTTTGCACACAGGCAATAGGAATTTAGTAGAAACTGCACTTCGAATTCTGATCCATTTCCAGGGTAATGCCATACTGTCTGCCAGCCACATCTGACAGCCACTTGCAGGTTCCAGCCAATCACATGGTCACACGGGACACAATCTATACAAAGCATGCTATGATTAAGCTATGATGTTGGGCTGGATAATTTTATGTCAACCTGACATAAGCTAGGGTCTTCTAGGAAAAAGAAATCTTCAGAAAATGCCTCCACAGGACTGGCCTCACCCTCACACCCAGGCTGCCTTCTCATTTCCCTGTTTTCTGAGAGTTAAAAGACCAGCCACTGAAGGCATCTCAAGTCCACCGTTTACCCCAGGTCTTGTGGATTCTGAGGTCCACACTGAGGCCACATGTGCCTGCCTGCTTCCAGTGGTCCTCAACCTGGGTCAAGACCCCCAACCTTTTTATAGGTGTCACACATGAGAGATCTTATATATCAGATATTTATATTAGGACTCATAACAGTAGCAAAATTACAGTTATAAAGTAGCAACGAAAATAATTTTATGGTTGGGCAGTCACCACAACATGGGGAACTGTATTAAAGGGTGGCAGCCTTAGGGAGGTGGAGAACCACTTAGACCATTAAAAACTGCTGGCTCCTGGGCTTCTCAAGCCACTGCCTTCTCTTTAGCCAACCCCTGCCACCTGGTCCAGGCAGCATAGCTAAAAGGTTGCAGAGTCCTGGCGACCCATAAGATCAGAACTCATGATCTTTCGGTGACCCAGGAGATAAAAGCTATTTTCTGAGCTCAGCATGGTGCTTGTTTCTGTAAAGTCAGCACTCGGGAGGCTGAGACAGGAGGATTGCCACAAGTATGGGGCTACCCTGGGCTACATAGTGAGTTCCAAGCCAGTCTGGGTTACAGAGTGTGAGACCTTGTCTCCGAAAAACCAAAAATCATATGTCGGGTTACAAACAGAAATAAGAAAAATAAAAACATCCTAAGCGCAAGATAAGTGGATGAATTTTTACAGAGATAGCAAGGGTTATTGAAAACATCTCAGACTGCACACTGAAACAGAGCTTTGTATTTTAGAGAAAAAAAATGTTTTTTCTAAGTGATATCAATATATCATTTGTCTTTTTTACCATGTTGGCTTTTGAAGATTTATTTTTATTGAGAGAGAGAGAGAGTGTGTGTGTGTGTATGTGTCTGTCTGTCTGTCTGTCTACTACATGTACAAGTACAGTACCCAAGGACCCCAGAAGAGGGCATCAAGTCCCCTGCAGCCAGAGCTACAAGTGACTGTGAGCCAGACACGGGTGCTAGGAACGAAACTTTGGTCCCAAAGAACAGCAGTAGCACCGGTGACTCCTGAGTCCCTCTCCAGTCCCCACAATATTGGCTTCGGAACAGTGTTGCAATAGCATTGAAAAAAGGCAGGCCCACCAGATTCTACTAGAGAACTTTGTATTCTTCACCACACTGTCACAGTAAGAAAATGTGCTAGTTTTACTTCAAGTCCTTGATGAAAGCGTAAAAAATATTCATTTTTCTAAAGACCCGAATACGACATTTTTAGCATTCTGTGTGAAGAAGCAGAACTTGCAGGCTTGAAGCTTCTCACTACAGCTGTGACTCGAGGTCAAGTGTTCACATGACGAAGCTTTGAGCTAAGGTAGAGGTTTGATTGGCTTTTTATTTTGTTTTATTCAAATATGCTATCTTTAATTGAAAGAGTGAGCGGCAAACTATATGTGCTCAAATGAAACTATATTGGCTCAATTTCCTTAAAAAAATGAATAAGGCAAGCCCGCCTCGAAAAAGAAAACCATGACTGTATCTGTTGCTGCCAGTAATAACATTTGGGCTGTCACCAAAAGTCAAAGTTTTAAGAACATTGCCACTGTAAGGTTGAGGTTCCCCAGTACTTCAGACTTTCCAGATGGAACTGACATCGATATTAAATAATTTCTTAAATAATGTAGCCAAGTACCTGTGTATCTATGTAATCTGACCTCATACTTCCTGCGTGTCATTTTGCAAATTCATACACAGTCTTTAAAAGTCTGGAGCTGGAGAACTTGCCCGGCGAGTCAGTGTGTTTGCTGTACAGGCATGAGAACCCAAGTCTGGATCCGTAGCCCTCGCACACAAAAACCCGTGTGAGGTCACACAAGCATCTGTAAGCCCAACACTGGGGCTTGCTGGCTGCAAACTTGGCTTCAGGTTCAATGAGAGACCTTGTCACAAGGGAATCACGTAGAGAGCAGTGGAAGATAGCACTCAGTATCCTCCTCTAACCCTGCCCCCAGGTACTATAAAGAATGGGCTCTCTCTCTCGCTCTCTCTCTCTCTCTCTCTCTCTCTCTCTCTCTCTCTCTCTCTCTCTCTCATATCANACACACACACACACACACACACACACACACACACACACACACTACCAGAAAAAGAAAGGGGAAGTGGAGAGAGAGAGAGAGAGAGAGAGAGAGAGAGAGCAAAAAGGAATTTCAGACATATGATAAACTGATGGACTTTCATACAGGAATGGTAGAAGTTCATTCAGGAGATCTGAGGTTTCTCAGGGAACTTGCTGGGAGACTGTCCCCTCTGCTTTAGCATTTACTTTACTAACAAGCTAAGACCTGTGACTCTCATGGCCTCCCAGTAGATGCTGAAAGAACATTTGACAAAATTCAATACATTGTTGCAACTCTCACTAGCTGCATATGCATTGTGGAATTCTTTTAGCCATAAGGAAGAATAAAATTATGTCATTTGCAGGACAATGGGCGCTACTGGAGATCATCTTGTTAAATGAATTAGGCCATTCTCAGGAAGACAAATGCATTTCCTCTTATCTAAAATGTGGAGAGATGAAAGGCGAACAACTGAAGTGTACAAATGTGCTCAGCAACGTGCGCTTGTGAGAGTCCTTATATATCCCAGTACCACGAGCTGTGCATATATACACAGTGAAAAGATCTTTAAGGATATTTTTAAAACTGTCTGTGAACTAATAGAAGCTAACTTCTCTAAAAGAAATCTGAAAAATGCAGTCAACATATTTAAAATATACTGTGTGTGCTCACCATTCCCATGCATGCTCACACTAAAGATGAGAGAGAGAGAGAGAGAGAGAGAGAGAGAGAGAGAGAGAACAAACAGTTTGAAAGGAGAATAAAAACTGTACTCTATGGCAACATGATTATGTACGTGGAAAAAATGGCAAGGAATCTACAAAATCTTTCAGAATTTGGTGTGTTCAGTAAGTTGTCAGTTAGAAGATTAATACACAAAACTGAGTTGTGTTCCCGTAGGTTAGCAATAAAGGTTTAAGATGGTACCTCTTGGGCTGATCGGATGGCGCAGGGGATAAAGCACTTGCTCCATACCTGAGGACCTGAATTTTCATCCTCAGAACCCGTTTCAAGCCAAATGTGGTACCATGCACTTGGAGTCCCCACGCCCACACTGAGATGGAAGGTGAAGATGGAAGTGAGCTATGGGCTCACTCGGTATGTGTACACAGTGGTAAACAACAAAGAGAGCCTGCCTTAGACAAGATGGAGATGAGAACTGACACCCCAGGTTGTCCACATGTGTGCCACACACACACACACACACACACACACACACACACACACGATCATGTGTATACATGCACCCATGCAAGCACACATATGCATACTTCTAAGGTACCTGCTCCTGATGTGATGGCACACCCATAACCTCAGGACAAAGGAGAAGGAAGCAGAAGGTCTGTGGGTTTTAGCCTGAGCTACACAGCAAAGCTGACTGGAAACAACACAAAAACAGTCCGTAGTATGGTTTGTGTGTGAAATGTGATGGGACATTTGGTTGCCAGATGGGGGCTGTATTTTGGGAGATTGTAAGGCTTTTGAGAGGGCTAGTGAAGGGAAGTGGATCGTGGGAGACAGGCCTTGAGATTTATACTCCAGGGGGCTTCCTGTCCTGTGTCAGCTGGCTGCCGGCATACTGTTACCAGCTACCATACACACCACCACCACCACACACACATCACCACCACATACACTATCACATACACACATCACCACACACACACCAATACACACACACCAACACACAAACAACACACACACATCAACACACACACCACCACTACCATCCCTTCCCTGCCACAGTGGACTAAATCCCTTCAAATTTTGGGCCAAATTAAATCTCACATACACCTTCAGTTGCATTTGGTCAGACATCTGCTCACGGCATTGAGAAATAACTAATGCAGTATCTAAAACAATAGCACCAAATATAAAATACAGAAGTACAAATCAAATGCCCATAGAATACATATACTAAAAAAATTACGGAGCATTAATTAAAGAAATCAAACTTTCCAGAAACAAAGATAATATATGTGGTTCATGGAGTGGGAGATTTGGTATTGTTAGTTTTGTTAATTCTTTCCAGATTGTTCTGTAAATTTGATGCAATAATGCAAAATACAAATAGAATTTTTTTAAAGATTTATTATTTGCATGTCTCTCTGTGTCTCTGCCCCCAACTCGACTGACTCTCTGTCTCTGTCACTCTCTCGCTGTGTCTCTCTCCCCACCTCTCTCATAAGTGTGTATGGAGGGTGAGTGTGAGTTTGTGTATATAAGCATTCAGGTGCTTAGAGGCAAAAGGAGTATTTGAAGCCCCTGGAAATGGGGTTACAGGCGGTTGGGAGCTGTCCAGTGTGGGTGTTCTGATCCTCTGGAGGAGCCAAGATAGCTCAAACTGCTGAGCTGTCTGTGCAGCTCCTGGATTGCTTTTGTATAGCATCAAGATACTTCCAAAATTTACATGAAGATGTTAAAAGATAAAGACAAGCCTAAACTACTTTGAAAAAGAAAGGGAGAGATGAAGAGAGAATGAGAGAGAACTCACATAGTTGAATGTCCTGCAGTGCTCTCTCAATGACAGGTGACTGTGCCCCATGGAACTCCGTCATGTCTGCGTGCTTTACATTTCACCAATTAGAACACCCTGAGAGAAACCATGGTTGTTTGAATAAGAATTGCTCCCTACAGGTTTATATATTTGAATATTTGATTCCTGGTTGGTGGAACTTTGGTGGAAGAATTAGGAGATATGACCTTGTTGGAGGTTTCAAAAATCCCATTGCGTTCCCAGTAGCTCCGGGGAAGCAGAGGCAGGTGCATCTGTGAGTTCAAAACCAGCCTGGCCTACAGAGCAAGTTTCTGGGCAACCAGGACTACACCCTGCCTGGGAGTGGGGGGGTGAACCAGACAAATATCAGACAAGAGCTACAGGGGCTTCTGCCATAATACATAAGTTTCCCCTGAGTGGGGCATATGTCACAGCTCAGACGCTTAGAATCTGAGGCATCCTCCAAAGGAAGAAATATTCCCAAAAAGGCACATTGTAAATGCCCACAGCCAGTCTTGGAGCCTTGTCAGGATGGGGTGAGAATTTACCACCAGTCTTCTGAGACCGATAAAGACTGATTTTTTTTTAATCCCAAGTATCTCTTACATTTTGTCACTGTTTCTAGCCTTGGCCCAGAACCTCCACGGCACCTCATTTCCATTCAAGTGCACCACAGGGAATCATTCTAAGGCCATCAGTCCCAGGTCCCACTACTGTCTGCTTGATTACCCATTTACCCTTTCCTTCAAGGGGTCAGAGATTTACCACCGCTATTGGAACAAAGTCTGGATCCTCTTAAGATCTACCAAGCCTAGTGATCCGGCTCCTGCTGTAACTCAGGCCTCATACCCTTTGCTACACTACAAGGCTCTTCTTCACACCACATACCCCGCCATCACACTGCTGTTGTGCATGTTCTTCTATCTCTGAACCACGGGCACCCACATTGACTTGAATGCCCTTTTACAGTCTAGGTCTTATCTCAGTTTGTATCCGTTCATCTGAGAAGGTTTCCTTCCCCTTCAAGTCCAGGAAAGGATCCTTAGATGCTTAAGTTCTTAGGTTGGAACAGTTATTTCCATTTAACATTATGCAATGATCTTTTGGTTATGATATTTTTATCCATATGGCCTTTTGATTATGTCTGTTGTTAATTAGGATTGTACGACTATATGACATCAGGGCTTTGCTAAACATTGAAATTGTATCATCCCACAAAGTAGCTGCGTCATGGGAGGTACCCAAATATTTGCTAAGGATTAGACACAGTAATGAGTCCTACAAATTAGTTATATATAATGATGTCAGCACTACTTGTAATGATGTTGTATTAGAAATGACTCAAAAACCCAACAGCAGGAGACTCCATTAAATATGACATATCATGTTACATCCATACAATGGAATATTGTGCAGCATTTAAGACGTTCAGATTACAGAAAGATCCTTGCAATCTATATGTGAATAAAGCGATGCACAGTGCTCTAGCAGCCTAGCAAAGACAACAGTAAATAAGACATGTTGAACTGCGTTTGCAACATCAAAACACAGATTGAATGTTTGCACAAGAAACTGAGAACCTCGGCTGTTTGTCTGTGGGGTAGGTGAGAACGGAGAACGGGGTTGGGGGAAGCAAATGTCAGAAAGGGAGATCTGCCGTTAGCACATGAATGTGTTATCTCTTTGCAATTCAATTAACATACTTTTTCAGAGTGTTCCTGCCCAGAAGTTATTAAATGCTGCTGAATGGAAGAAAATGTGAATAGTTATTTACACATTCCCATCCCTCTACTGTTCTGTGGTGGTTTTGTAGACACTTGGCCCAGGTAGTGGCACTATTAGGAAGTGTGGCCTTGTTGGAGTGAATGTGGCCTTGTTGGAATAGGTGTGTCACTGCGGGTGCAGCCTTTTAAGACCCTCATCCCAGCTGCCTGGAAGCCAGTCTTCTTCTAGCAGCCTTCAGATGAAGATGTAGAACTCTCAGCTCCTCCTGCACCAGGCCTGCCTAGATGCTGCCATGCTTCCTGCCATGATGATAATGGACTAAACCTCTGAACCTGTAAGCCAGCCGCAATTAAATGTTGTCTTATAAGAGTTGCCTTGGTCATGACATCTGTTCACAACAGTGAAAGCCTGACTAATACATACATATTCTCAATCTAGGGAGCTGGGCTGGGATTAGCAGTCACCAGTCCCCACAGGTCTTGGGAGTTACCTGGTGGGTGGAGGTGGGGTAATAGGAAGCTTTTTTGGTTTTTAAGTTACGTGTGTGTGTGTGTGTGTGTGTGTGTGTGTGTGTGTGTGTGTATGCAAATGTGAACATGAAGGCACTCAGTTTCCTGGAATTGGAGTTACAGGTGCCTCTCAAGCCACCTGTCATGGATGCTGGATGCTGGGAACTCTGCAAGAGGAGTATGTACTTTTTCCAGCCTTGGAGAGCTTTTTTTTTTTTTTAATTTGTAAAACTGCAATGCTGAAAGCCTTTGAAGTGACTACAGTCATCATGAACCCGGAACTGCTTTGCATTGTTTACAAAGTGCAATGGATACACACTCCAGTACAGCAATCTTTGTTTCTGTGGGTCTCATTTTCTAGACGAGCAAACTTCAGCAACAAGAAATGGAAGGACCTGCCCAAGGACAGTGCTCCTGACACAGAGCCATCCGGATCCGGATCCGATGATGAGTTTACATTACTTCTGAAGCAGCCTAGGGTGAGACAGCTCCTTCCCCACTCCAGACAAGGAAAGGAGAACGTGAGGAGAGTGTGGGGGCAGCCTGACCTTTGCAGGTTTTATTTTAAACCCATGCCATTTTATGACAGACTGATGTAAGTCAGGTCAGGCTAGGTCTTGGTCCTGGGGGATAGTACTGGCAGAAAAGGGAACATATCCAACTTCTGTTTTGACTGTTACACTCACCCAAGCAGGGAGGGAAGCAGAAAGGAAAAATGTTCTTGGCTGGAGTGCAGAGAATCCTGCCAGTAAAAACTGATTGCCAAAGACATCCCCTCCAGCCCCATTAGCCCCGTGACACCAGTGGAGAGGAGCTGAACACTTGGTGACACTCCCGATGTCTTGGCAACTTTTGAAAGCAAGACTGTGTCTCTATAAACTAAGTAAGGGGTGAGGAGGAGGCATTTTTAAAAAAAATGAAGTACTAGGAAGATACCAGAGTGAGGGAGGGTTTTGCTCCTTCTGGTCCAGTTGAATGGCATCCTGGGTCTGCTGCACAAAAGCATCCCCATGTAAGATTTCCCTACTATCCCATCCCTTAACCTCCAGATCACCTTGGTCCTTCGTGACTGGAGTCTAGGTCACCTGTCCAGGCTGCAAGGAAGCTTGGAGGGTAACACCATCAACAACAAGATGCATACGAGCTCGCTACACACCTACACTACACCTGAGACACTGAGACCAACAGAGTCCAAGGCCACTCACTCACTGAACATGTGAGGGATTCATCATTCTCATTCACAAAAGCCTCCCAGCCCAGCATTTATTCCCACTTGGAGGACAGGGAGCCTAAACAACAATTCTGAACCATCGGGAGGTTGTGGGAAAACAAGTAACACGCCCGAGATCATAGGCAGGCTCGTCCTAGGAAGAGAGAGCTAGAGGCTTGCCTGCCCCCAGGAAGGGCACCTGTTGTTGCTTGCTTGCTTTTCAGTTTGTGTTCGCTGTTTGCTTTGGTTTGTTTTGGAAGGAAGGAAGGAACTGCTGGTAACTCTTCCTGAAGCTCTTTGTCCACCCGTGACCATTTGAATCACTCTGAGCAACCATTAGAATCATCCACACACAGCCAAATGAATCATTGAACACTACAGAGAAAGATTGCAAGGTTCACAATAGAATTTTTACAAGTAAATATATTGATTCTAAGTTAAATTTTGTGTGTTTATGCATATCTGTGTGTGTGAGTGTGTGTGTGTGTGTGTGTGTGTGTGTCTATGTCTGTGTGTCTGTGTGTGTCTTTGTCCGCAGCCATGTATGATATTCTTGTGAAGGTCTGAAGATGACCTTCAGGTGCCGGTCTTACCTTACTCATCATTTGAGACAGGGTCTATCTCTATTGACTATGCTAGACTAGCTGACTGAAGAGCTTGTAAAAATTACCGTCTCTGCCTCCTGGTTCCCAGCAGGAGCGTGCTAGGATTGCAGATTCCTACACTATGCATCCAACTTTGATACAGGTTCTGAGGGTCCTGACTCCGGTTGTTAGGTTTGTGGGATATTGAGATGGGGCTGCCCTGAGTTACCCCATGTGATCTAAAGCAGTGGTTTATCAACCTGTGTGTTCCCCTAAGACTTTTTTTACTCCATTTTAAGAAAGGAAGACTGCAACCCCTGTGTAGACACACAAATTGAACACCTGCCAGGTGCCACAGACTGATAAATGACCAGAAGTAAAGGGAGAGCCACCCTACACATTTATCTGGAGTGAATTCAGACTATGGAGGCATATGAATGTATTAAAATCCTATCAGGGTAACCAGATCTAAGAACTTATTAAACACACCAGACAAAAGCAAAAGGTTTTACCAGAGTATAACCCACTTGACTGGATGCCATCATCAAGTGACATGACACCTAACATGTGATCCTATGGTGCCACACCAACCTATCACCTGATAGCCAGTATGTACATAGAGGACCAGCAAGCAGAGAACACCCCAATCTCTCTGGAGCTTCATCTCCACTGGGGAGCCCTCTGCTAACCCAGCCAATGCAACCCCCATTCACCCATGTGAACCTGGAGCCGAAACAGCCCATGCTGGGTTCTGTCACCTTCCACAAACCAGAGTCAATCCTCCTAGGTCAGGTCCTAACTGCTGGAGTTGAAGGCATGTGCCATGAACTCTAGCAGCTAATTCTTTTAACCACTGTTTAACCTAAGGGCTGGCGAGCTGGCTGAGTGGGTAAAAGCATTTGGTGCATATTGTGAGCATGCTAGCCAGAGAGGTAGAGGAACATGTGTGTCTCTTTCTCCAGCATTGCAGGTTGTTGAATAGGAATGAATTCTCAAGCTCCAGGGGTTTCAATGATAGCAACTCGACAGATAAACAGATAATAAACACCACACATGGTATGTGTGTATACCATATGTATATATGTATATGTTCATATATATGTACATATGTATATATACACACATACATGCATATATGTAGTTTACAGAAGGAATGCCAGTTAAAGCAGCTGTAGCAGAACAGGAAGGGTTTCAGAAGTAGGCTGTGAGAGTCTGTGCTGATAAAACTACAAGCCAGACCAAGGCTGGGAGGCAGCTGAAGTCAGGGTTTGAAAGAAAGACTGTAGAGTTCAGCTATTGGTGTAAGTCTGGCTCTGTGTCCAGGAAACTGCAGTATCCTAATTAAGTTCCCATTGCTTTTGGAAAGGCCGTGACCCAAAGCAACCTGGAGAGGGAAGTGTTCATCTCATCTTGTAGCTTACGGGTGGGTCATCATGAAGAGAAGTCAGGGAAGGAAGCTGGGGGGGGGGGGGGGGGGGCAGGAACTGCACTGGAGGCCATGTTTACGGCTGTGTGCCCCATGTCTTACTCAGCCTCATTTCTTTTACCACTCACAACCTCTAGCCCAGCCAGGGATGACATCCCCCCAACAGTGGGCGGGCCCTCCTTCATCAGTCACTAGTCAAGCGAATACTCACAGACTTGACTGTTGGTGGCATCTTCTCAACAAAGGTTCCTTCTACCTAAATGACTCTGGTTTGTGGAAGGTGACAGAACCCAGCCTGGGCTGTTTCAATAGTTCAAGACCAGCCTGGGAATCCACATCATGAGATCCTGATGCTCACACACACACACACACACACATACACACACACATATGTGCATGGACACACTGGATGGATGGATGGATGGATGGATGGATGGATGGATGGATGGACGGACAGACGGACAGACAGACAGACAGACAGAAGACAGACAGAACAATAGACAGACAGACAGACAGACACTTTCATTGTGCTCTGATGTGGTCGCTTTCAAAGAGGGTAGGGAGTAATAGTGGAATGAAGAAAAGGGTCTAGAGAATTAAGAGTGCTCTAAACCCAACCTTTAAATTTACTATGCATCAGGGAGCATTCTGGAATGATTATCACTCCCCACCACACACACACACACACACACACACACACACACACACACACTTCATATTTACTCTTCCTCCATATGTCCAGCACCCCCATTATCTAAGAGGCCAGGGTCACTAAGGGAGAAAAGCATTCTCCCCAAGATCAGCATCTGACCAACAGAAACAGAGCGGCCTTCACACTAAGCTATTCCCTGTGGTCTTGTGGTGCTCTGCTCTCCCGTTTTTAATGTTGGAAAATCTAATTCCAAACAAATGTTAATAGCTTCATTATGTGAGCAAACGGCTAATAAGTTATGCAGCTGAAGAGTTTTCAGCTGAGTCCCTTAAGCTTTTTGTGAAGTAATATTTGGTCTGCTGACATAAATCTATTGCTATTGTGGGTCACATACATATGTAAAGCTCCCACAAAGTAAACCAAAACTAAACTGATTACATTCCCAATAGAATAGGTGTGATGGGAGTTTAGAATGCCAAGGCATCTTAGGTAATGAGAAATAGCAAACAATAAAAATGTGAAGGAAGAATCAGGGACTAGGAGATGGCTCCATGTGTAAAAGAGCTTGCTGCATAAGCAGGAAGACCTGAGTTCAAGTCCCCAACACCTATGTAAGACATGTAAGAAGTTAAGTATCGTCATGCAGATCCATAACTCCCAGTGCTGGGGTGTGGGGATAGAGATGGGAAGATCCTTCAGGCTTGCTAACTGCCAGTCTAGTTCCAGGTTCAATAAAAGATACTGCCTCAAGTGACTAATGCAGAGGTCAAAGCAAGATGTCCAAAAGTGTATGCACACACAGGCACACACACTCATACACACACACACAACCAGGACTAGAGAAAGCCCAGTTGGTAAAGTGTTTATGAACACATGAAGACCCCAGAACCCACATTTAAAAAGTGAGGCACTATGACACACCCCTCTAATTTTAGCACAGCAGAGACAGAGGTGGCAGGGACACCTGAGCCTTGATGACCAGTCAGCCTGGTCCACATCAATAAAAGGCCCTTGTCTCAAAAAACAAAAGAGCAGAGTGGGTAGCTTCAATGAGCATGGCCTCCAGAGGCTCACAGTTTTGAATACTTGGTTCCCAGTTGGTGGAACTGTCTAAGAAGGATTAAGAGGTGCGACTTTGTTGGAGTAAGTGTATCGGTAGGGCTGGGCTTTGTGGTTTCAAAAGCCTGGCACCATTTCCAGTCTTAGTCTCCTGCTTTGGGATCAAGATGCCTCTCAGCTCTTCCTACCACCATGCCTGCGCCTTGCCCATTAGGAATTCGAACCCTCTGGAACCATAAGCTTAATTAAAAACTGTCTTTTATAAGTTGCTCCAGTTACAGTGTTTTAGCAGAAAAGTAACTAATATTGGGCCTGAAGACCAAAACCAGAAGTCTTCTAGCCGCCATGTATCTCCACCCACATAGGCAAGTACACCAGCACACACCTATGTCTGTTCACACAGAGAGGAGGGAGAGAGGAGAAAACAAAGCAGGGTCTCAGGACCATGCTGCAACAAAACATGCATTGACAAGCCCAAAGAAACTCTCAGGAAGCATGGAAGAAAGGTGAGGAGGCCCTAGACGGCCGTCAATAGGATAGATCTATGACAGGAACCGAGTGCGAAAAGGCAAATGAGTTACTTCTTTCGTCTGGACAGCCTTGCGCATCGCAGGCACAGCTTCTCTGTGGGAGTAAGAGAATGGTTCTGGGGACCAGGGATCCCTGAGCTGAAGATGATGAAGCTTACAAGAACAAGGCACGTCCCCAGGCTAAGTCACCAGACAAGACGGCATGCCTCTCAACCCATGCGCACATGGATAGAAAGAATGGATCCACCAGATACATCCAAGGTGATTCTTTATGCCATAAATTAGGGCCACTGTTTAATTTGATAGGCACATCAGACCTGTCTTCAGATATTGGCCATTTAACTTCACATCTACTTTGCACAAAGGACAGGGAATGATGAGCCAGCAGCCCCAGGCTTGCTTTGACTGTATTCCATCCAGGCCATGTGGCACTGCCCCTGTTTGGGAAAAGTGGCACTCCCTAAAAGTTCCCCATTCGCTGGTATTTGGCTCAGATTGGCAGGTCCCTTTACATATCCATACTCAAGTGATCTTAGCCCTTACTAAGCCCCGGCTGCCCTGTGAGCTTTAAAGGGGGTATCACTTTAAAAACCATGGAATAAGCCGGGCGTGGTGGCGCACGCCTTTAATCCCAGCACTCAGGAGGCAGAGGCAGGCGGATTTCTGAGTTCGAGGCCAGCCTGGTCTACAGAGT
>NC_034605.1:2583015-2599110 GCF_900095145.1 Mus pahari | reverse complement strand
AAAAAAAAAAAAAAAAAAAAAAAAAAAAAAAAGTTTTTTAAAGCATGGAATGTTAGCTCTGAGAGCTCTTTTATTTCATTTCCTTTTCTTCCGAGAAAATTCCTTAAATGAGTGGTTCTCAAGGTCCCTAATGCTGTGACCCTTTAATACAGTCCCTCATGCTGTAGGGACCCTCAACCCTAAAATTATTTTGTTGCTACTTAATTACTGTACTTTTGCTACTGTTATGAATCATAATGTAAATATCTGATATATATCTGATAGGCAATCCCTGTGGAATGTCATTAGACACCCCCCCGCAAAGGGTTCAAAACACATAGGTTGAGAACCACTGCCTTAGAGCCTTAGACTCTCAGTCACAAGAATAGTCATAATGGCTTACAGACTTTGAACACTCTTAAGCACTATGCCAAGAGATTTACATATTTAAATCAAATGAGTACAATATGGCTTTGACTTTTGCCTCCCTTTTGAAGAAGGGGAACCTGAGATGCGTGTGCCTTCTTCCCATCTCCTTCCTACTTTGCGAAGAACTCCTTATCAAGCATTAACCTTTGGTCATTCAAAGCCTATGAGCAGCATTGGCTCATGGCAAACGGGAAGCAAAAAAGGAATATAAGAACAAGCCGCAGCAGGATATAGCCCCAAAGACATACCCCAAGTGATTTATTTGCTCCAGGTAGATATATCTTCTGAAACTTCCACAGCCCCCCTCCCTAGCTGGGTACCAAGATTGAAACAGAGAGGAAAGGGAACAACTCAAGCTGAAACACTTAGTTATAACTCTTGCCCCCTTTTCTGACTTCTTTTTCAAACAAGTCGTTTACCCTTGAGCACACAATCATGTCCACTAATATTTGCACGGCGTTTGCTGTGCGCCAAGTTGGAGAGAGATAGGTGGATACATAACTTAGAAGAGCACTCGTGACACCTTCGATCATGATGCAATATCTTCATAGACAATATGACTACATAATTATTTGCCAAGTCACAGACTGTGTAGCCAGTCCTTACCCTGTTGTCTTCCTGGATCTCCCAGTCACTCGAGAAGGTCGTCAGCTGCTGCCCTTGGGAACAGTTCGCAAACTGGAAAAGGCTGGAAAACACCCTTCTGTTCTCCTGTGTGTCTGGAAAGATGGCATCTTGGAAATTGACTCCGTGTGGCAAGAGATTGTAATTTTCATCCATCCTGAAGGGGAAGGGTTAAAGCAGACACATGGGTGAGGCTATTGGAGATGGGCCAGCTTCAGTCTGGTTTACAAAGGACGGAGATGGTCTCGCCAATGTCACCATCAAGTCTGGCACGGTTCTCGGGAAGGGACCTCTACCGTTACTTCTCATTGCTTTCCACTTTACATTGCTTGAGTCTAGCCTAAGGGTTTCTAAAGAATGGAGTCTAGACAAAGAGGGATGGGAGATGTATGCATTCCTGTCTATTTCCCATGTCTCGTAGTGTCCCTTGCTTCCTGGTGAGCAGGCAGCAGTTGTGATGTGACCTGGATTCAAGTCTCACTGCTACATTGGGCTCATGACATGAAACCAGTTTCTTCTTTAAGCACCATCGTCTTCCCATCTGCTACAAGAGGGTGGTAGCAGACTATATTTTCTTGGTATTCTCATAGGGATGACCCTGGAAAAACTGTAAAGGTGACTCAGTGGGTAAGAGCACTTCCTGATCAAGTGTGAGGGGGGACCCAAGGTCAAATCCATAGCACCCCCATAGAAAGCCAGTCATGGCTGTGCATGCCAGTAACACCAACACAGGGGCAGAGACAGGCAGATCGTGAGCGCCTGCTAGCCCAGCCCAGCCCAAACAGCAAGTTTCCAGGTCAGTGAGAGACCCTCTCTCAAGGCAATAAAGTGGAGAGAGGTAGAGGAAGATGTTCAGCATCATCCTCCGGCCTCTGCATGTGCTCACAACTGCAGTGCATGCACGACATACACACACAGCAGACACATCCAACACACACAAGGATGATAAAGAGCTTGGCACAGAGCAAATGCAGTACAAATAATTAGTGAACCTTTTTATACACTCAAGTGTAAAGTGCTTATTAGAAATAGAAAGAAAAAAAGAGGTGAGAATTCTAACCTAAAGGTTCCAATTTGAATTTGAGATGTTCCCCTTCCTCTCGGTTTCAACCTTGGTACCCAACTAGGGTGGGAAGTTTCCGGAGAGTGGATCTACCTGGAGGAAATAAATCACTGGGGGACGCCTCTGGGGCTATGTCCTGCTGTGGGCCCTTCCTATGTTCCTCTGGGCTTCCTGCTTGCCAGGAGGTGAAGAGCCCCAGCCCCAGCAGTGCCTTAATCATCTGCCCCGGTGCACAGGCCCACACGGCCATGGAAAGAAAGAGCCAAACACAAACCCTCTCTCCTTTCCATTTACCGGTCACAGAGAGTGAACAAGAGGGAGAAGAAGGCCCGACCAGGGGAGGAATGAATGCCTTGTGTGAAGTTCTTAGCCTACTTCAAGGCGAGACAGCCCAAAGAAAAGAGTCTGGCACATCATCGTGTGACTTTCTATCAACCGGTCATCGCAAAAGATGAAAACAGTCACTGACCACTGCACAGTCACTGGTCCGTGTTGTGATTTAGAAAAAAAAAAAAAAAAAAGTATAATAATAAGCAAAAGTCCAACACTGCCTGCTCATTTCTCGTGCTTTTATCCAGTGGAGAATAAAGCCGCGTCGAGTTGTTTTATAGCTGGGCTTTCAGTCTTTTCTCTAAATAAAAACACGAAAAGGCCAGCTCGGATTTCTTCGTATCAAGAAAAGGCACGCTCACAGTCCTGGCTGATTTTACTTGGAAACGATTTTCCAGACAAATACAAAAAAAAAAATTTTTTTTAATTTATTTTTTTAAATCAACCCTATCTGGTTAAGCAGCTCAAGGCAAGACAAAGCAGAGCCCGCGTTTTCTAAACTTAGCCTGCCTTCTGTATGGGAAGCACGTGTGGCCTCGTCTGCGAGCTTACCGGGTTTCTTTCTCAGAGACTTCAAACCTGAATCTGCAGCCCATGGTCAGAATCCTTCCCAAGAACCTTGGTGCTGGTTTACAAGCGGTAAGACTGAGACTAATACCTATCATAAACCTTTGGGCTGAATCACTGACTGTCTTAAAACCTGGCTAAAATCCTATCCTGCTCTCTCTCTCTCTCTCTCTCTCAAACCCCAAGCTTCAGGATCCACCAGCTGTTTCCTACCCGTGATTTAGGTTGAATTCAGTAGTAGATAAAAAACGAGCGATTTTGGGGGGATTTGCTGTGATCACAGGCCAACCTCAGTGGAACTTCACAAGACTGGTGGTGTCTACATAGGACCCACCACCTGCCTGTTTCCCCTCTGCACACTTCAAAGCACTGTGACCCGGGGTCTTTACCTTTCCCACCAGCGGGGCCCTAGTAAAGCTCTGCTAGTTTGAATTACAAGGCAGCTGGCATAGGAGAGCAAGACAAGACAGCACGCGGGGGTGGGGGGGAGCCGCGGGGGGCAGGGCTGCTTTCTGGCATCAAGGTGGGTAGGAAAGGAGAGCTTGAGTGTATGTTAAACGACAGGGCTTTCCCAGGTGCTTCGCGAGCTTCTATCACGATTTGCTTCTCACTTTTATCCACATGGGAAATGGTGGAGGGGAGCAGCGGGAGAGCGGACTCAAGAGAACCGGCTCGAAACTTATACTCGAAGTTCAAAGCCAGAAAGAATCCCAACAACTGATGGCAAAGGTCATCTTTCTCAAAACGTCAAATGGGTGATTGGAAAGCACTTTGATAGTTGCGTGTGGTAGCGTGTAATCCCCCCCCCCACACACACACACACAGAGTCAGGGGCTGAGGCAGGAAGATCACCCGGGGGAAACAGAAAAAGCCGATCTCATAAACCATAAACAAGAGCACGTTATTAAACTTGGTGCCTTTAACCCCCGTCTATGCATATAACTCCAAAAGCATCACTGTATCTTAAACATCTTTAGGCAAGGGTGGTCAAGATCTTCGTAGAGGACTGAGCAAGGAGAGAATGAAAAGAGCCTAGGACACGTTTTAATGGGGGGTGGGGGGAAGCGGGACCCAGGGGCGCTCCTGACTTGCTGCAGGTAGCCCGCAGAGAGGGGCAGGCTCACCTTACAAAGAAGAAATAGGAGTAGTCCTGGACCACCGTGTGGGAGTGGCAAGAGAAGTAGCCCAGACCAGTAAGGTTGAGCCGGGAGCCGGCGGGCACCTCCAGCATACTGCCCCACGCCTGGTCACACAGCATCTCCACCTCTGCGGAGTAGAAGAGCCCTCCCTCTCCAGCTTGGTACTGCCACGGCAGGTAGTTGTAGAGGCCAGGCACCTCGGGGTGCAGCGCCAGCACCTTGGCATATACGATGGTCTCGGCCAGCTCGGCGCGACAGCCTTCGCTCAAGGGTCTCCACTCCGACGGCAGCTGGCAGGCGCGCGCGGGCGCCGGGGAGGCGGCGAGGCAGAGCGCGGCGAGCAGCAGCGGAAGCGGCATGCCGGCGGCTACGCTCTACCCCGGGCGCATGGCCTGCCCGGGTGCCCGGGACGGCGGGGAGCCGGGGAGCCCGCAGCGCCTGCCCGGGAACAGCGGACCGGGCGCTCGGCTCCGCTGCTCGCGCTCCGGAGAGCTGGGTGCGCGGCTAGCTGTACGGCCGGGATCACCATGACCCGGCCTTCGCCCCGCCACGCTTAAAAAGGGTCGAGAGGACGCGACGGGACGGGCGGGGATTGGGGCGTGGACCGCGGCAGGGGCGGGGAGTCCGTCAACCTGGCAACCGGCCCCTGCAGGGCTCCCGGGAGGAAGGGACGGACCCCTGCGCCCTGGGACTCCAGGGTGACTAGACGAGATGTGCATACAAAGTCTTGACCACCACACCCAACTGGTTTGTAACACCCAACTATGGGCTAGGTCAGAGCTTGCCAGGAGTAAAGAGTTTTTCCCTATGCAGGTGTTCCTACTATTGCTCTCAGTTTGTACAGTGGAGTGCTCTGCAGGAGTCTTAAGTTTTCAAAGCAAGTGACTTAGAATCAAAGCACACAGAAATCAAATCTGAGTTTATCTTCCCGGAACTTCGTGTAGAATAATATTTTCTCTCCTTCCCTTTCTCCTCTTTCTCTGCCCCTCCCTTCCTCGACTCCCTTTTCCCTCTCATCTCCTCATCCCCTCCTCCTCTCTTGTCTGTTTCCCCTTTCCTCTCCTCCCCCTTCCCTTCATCCTCCCCTCCTCTCCTCCTCCCCTCTCCGTCTCATCTCTATCACTCACTCACACACACACACACACACACATACACACATTGAGTTTTCTGCAATAATAATGTTAAGAGTCCCCATAAAGATCTGAAAAGCCGTTGTTCACGGATTTACTTATGTGTTTATTTAAGCTTAACTGCTTTATACAGCCCCAAATTCAGAAAGTCCTACACCTGGGGAGCAACTTCATCCATAAACTCAAAAAGCTTTGCACTAGTGAGTGGATAAACCGGAAAGGACCCTAACCCTAACCCTCAGAAGTGCCCAGTCTCCTTTGCCTTTACTATTCATAGTGTAATGAAAATCAATCACAAGAAGGCTGGGGGTGTGGCTCCGTTACCACGTGCTGGCTGGGCATCCATCACCCCCGGGGCTTGATCCCTAGCACCTCATCAGATGGGCACAGTGGCAAACACACAGTACTTGGGTGATGGAGACAGGAGGATCAACATTCAGGGCTGTTCTCGCCTACATAGCGGGGCTTCACGGGGAATTTGAGTCCAGCATGGGCTAAAGAAACTGTCTCCAAAAAAAGAAAGAAGGAAAGAAAGAAGGGAGGGAGGGAGGGAGAGAGAGAGAACACCTGTTTGTAAGCGTATTGATCATATGTTATGGGTGTTATCCATATATCATTATCATAATATACATAATGTATTCAATACATTTTCAACAGATTTTTTAAAGCATAGTTGCCCTTAGAATGGAAGGCTGTTTGGAGCTTCTCGTTGGGGTTTGCAGGTTTGGAAGTTGTTCCAGGACCTAGAGAAGAGTGGTCCTAGGATGAGGAGAAGAGAATATACAGGTGTGGGAAGGAAGTGTGAAGGCTCGCCTCACCTCGAAGGTCCCCTGGTCTTCCAGGGTGTCCTGAAACTATGGCTGGATGGTTCTTCTTGTGATCACTTGGGATGACTGCAGGTGTTGACAGGCAGCTCTTACAAACCCTAAACCGCAGAAGGGGCTTAGAAGGAAGATGGGGTGGAAGAAACCCAAGGGAGGGGGTGGGGCAGTTTTAGACAGTAAAAGAGACTTCAGGCAGCATTATGTAGTTGTCAGTTTTGGAGAGCCTAGGCCATCATGAGAGTCACATGAGCTTAGACTATTGTCTCTGAGCCAATCACAAACCTCATAGAAGCCCTGAAACAGAAGCAAGTGTGAGAAAGAGGCCCTTCATGGGCCATAGATTTCCATGTGTCAAGTTCTCTACCTGTGACCTTGACCAATTTCTATCTTGATAGTTGTAGGAGGTGGGCAGGGATTCCGTCTTGCTACATCGGGGCCCTTTAATGCTTTCAGGCAAGAATCTCAAGTGTGCACCACTGTGCTCAGTGAAGCCTAAATTATGTAGGAAAATCTTAGTTATAGGCAAAATAAATCCAGGGGACAGCAGTGCCAAGGATGTGGATGACAAATGGCTCTCTGCGGTTACCTGCCATGGGAAATACCAGACTTTCACACAATGAGTAGTGACGCAACATCAGGCCAAACATCAGAGGCCGCTTATCAGCACAGCCCCATTGTCTCTCACTGGACATTTAAGCTATGAACTCTCGCAGGGTTACTGTATGAACCTGCTCCGACTGTCATGATGAAATACTACAGGCTGGCGGCTTACAGGGCAGAGAGTTATTTCTCCCAGTTCTGGAAACTAAAAGTTCAGTATCCGGATGCCAAGACTGGCGTCTCTGAAGACTTTTGTCCCTGAAGTGTGTGTAAATAGCCATTTTGTATCCTTGTAGCAAGAGGTGGCCTTTCCTCTGTGCCCTTCTGTCTTTCTCTTACCAGTCCAGTGGTTTAGAGCCCCATCTTTATCAACTAGTCTAGCCTCAGCTACCCCTATAAAGGCCTTATTTTCAAATATAGTCGCACAGAGGGGCAGGAGAGAGCTTTGATCTATGAGTGGGAAGGAGAAGGTGGTGTAGACATAATAGTTGTTCAGCGGGTGTTCTGTAGGTTTGCTTGAGAAAGACAGGGAGTGTGACATCATTTATATTCCTGGCAAACAGACTCAGAGAAAGCATTGTCAAACCACAGTATTAACAGCCGCTAAGTATGAGCCAAGTACTGTTGTATGGGCTGTGCATATTTTATCTTAACTAGATTGCCAAACAGCATTCCAGAATAGATACTGCTATTGTTGTCCTCATTTTTAAAAATCTGTAGAGCCGGGTGTGATGGCACACGCCTTTGATCCCAGCACTCGGGAGGCAGAGGCAGGCAGATTTCTAAATTCAAGGCCAGCCTGGTCTACAGAGTGAGTTCCAGGACAGTCAGGGCTACACAGAGAAACCCTGCCTCGAAAATAAAACAAACAAACAACTGTATGTATATGATTTTATGTGTGGTGTGTGTGTGTATGTGTATCTCTCTGTGTGTGTGTGAGCACATATGCTCTCCAGCACAGTTGAGAGTGTGATTGTGGGCACACAAGTGACATGATGCACATGTGGAGGGCAGAGGGCAGCTTGGAATGTTGGTCTTCTGGATGATGGTCCTCTGCTCTCACAGGATCTCTGCCATTTATTACTGTGTTTACCAGGCAGGCTGGTCCATGAGTGCCCAGAGATTCTCCTGTCTCCGCATCCCGTCTCACCACTGCATCATTGGGATTACAGGCTTTAGGTGGGTTCAAATCTCAGGTCCACACATTTGCACGGCAAGCACTTCACTCGATGAGCTATCTCCCTAGACCTGTTGTCACTATTTTTATAGATAAGAACATTTAGGCACATGAAGATTAAATGATTTAGCAAATACACAAAAGCTAGAAACTGACTGGGCCAGGAGTCAAGCTCTGTGAATAAAGTCTCCTGAGGTACACTCACTTAAAGTGAATTCTTAAAGACACTTAGAGACAAAACCAGAAGGTGATTTAAAGGCACAAGGTGGTCCTTTACTTAGCATCTATGTCAAGTATACAGTTACTGCTATGGTTGGATATGACATGTCCCCCACAGCCTCACTTGTTGACTGCTTGATCCCCAGCTGGCAGTGCCATTCGGGGAAGTTATAGAAGCTTAGGATATAGGATGTCACTGGTGGAAGCAGGATCCTGAGGCACATCCCTTGGGGATGTACTTCATCATAGGCCCATCCCAGTGTCCCTCTCTCAGTTTCATGTCCACCATGAGGTAAGGTCTTCCTTCTAACATAACCTTTACCACCATGATGGTCTGCCTCACCATAGACCCAGAACTGACCACACCATGGACTGTAGATAGCAATCTCTAAAACCCTGAGCCAAGACAAATAATTCTTCCTGTAAGTCACTTTGTTCATGTGTTTTGGATCCAGCTACTCAGAAGTACGAGTAGAGTTAGTAAGAACTTAGCACCAGTGTCTTAGTTTGGGTTTTATCGCTTTGAGGAGACACCAGGACCATGGCAACTCTTCTCATATTAAGGAAAACATTTCATTGGTGTTGGCTTCAGTTTCAGAGGTTTTAACCATTATCATCATGGTGGGAATCATGGCAGCATGCAAGCAGACAGGGTACCAGAGAAGGAGCTGAGAGTTGATCAGAAGGCAGCAGAAGGAGACCGTGTGCCATACTGGGCATAGCTTGAGCATAGGAGACCTCAGAGCCTACTCCACACTGACACGCTTCCTCCAACAAGGCTATACCCACCGCAATAAAACTATACCTCCCTACGGGCCAAGTATTCAAAGACATGAGTCTATGCGGGCCATACCTATTCGGCATGCCCAGGAAGAATATAGTGACTGTGAAACTGACCTGGTGTTCACACTTTTCAGTCCTGAAGCCCCCTTCTACTTCAGCCGTATGTTAAAACTCATGCAGACAAGATAATTGAAAGGTTGTTCTTTGAAATCTCAAGTGCCTCAGGGCCTGGATGAACAAGGTCTGTCTGCCTCCACTACCTTTAAAGCCTTGGCTTTCCCTTCTGTTTAGACAATAAACAAACATCCATAGGCCTGGCTAGTTTCTCTCATCCTGTAGAAAGATGATAGAATCAAAGCCCTTCCAATGTTACCCAAAACATCTTTTCCTGAAGCCAGCCCAGCGCTTGTCCTCATGGATTCTCTAGCAAATCCGTTATGTTTTTCTTCTCTGTAGGAGCTGGCAGAGAGCTGCCGCCATTTGGTTTCTCTTCTTGATGGGGCTGCTGCTGTGTTCCCTGGTGATCTGCCAACCTTTGGAGAACAAACTCCTCAAAATAAGCAGAGCTCAAGATAGTAAGAAAGAAATGAAAATTCTATATAATTCCATTTAATAATTATTGGGTTTTATAGTAAAGCAAGCCATTTCTGCCCATTGATTCCAAGACCCATTAATTAAGGTATGAGGCAGAGATTGTCATCTCTACCACAGGGCCTTGACTGTCAATTGACCCTATAACTGAGCCTTCCTTAGTCCCTCACACCTTTCAGAATTTGTTTGGGTGTTTCCAGGTGATGGCGTACAGGGTAAGACCAGTTGATTTTGTGGCCATGAGTCCATTGCAGTGAAGGGGCAATGGGACACACTGGTCAGAACTGGTGCTCTGGGAAATGTGATGACGGCAGACAGGTTGTTCTGGGAGGCCATGGGAAGTGGAAACTTCAGGGATCGTTGGAGAATTGGTTTTATTGGATAGTGTTTTGCTGGGGCAAACACGTGAAGCAGACACGGGTGAAAGGATGTTCTGCTAAAGCAAGCACATGAAAGGACATGTGATAAAAGATTCTTTGCTAATGACATGCATGTACTGGTCTACCTTACATTGCTTAGTTGAGCTCCATTTGTCAGGACTCCATAGAGAGAAG
Organism: Mus pahari; assembly: GCF_900095145.1. NCBI lineage: Eukaryota > Metazoa > Chordata > Mammalia > Rodentia > Muridae > Mus > Mus pahari. Next base: position 2,589,101 of record NC_034605.1, on the reverse strand, counting down.
CACACCAAAAAACTTCTGGTGGCGTGCTGCAGTCTCTTGCCACTTCTGAGGGCTCAGGCTGATTGGCAGAGTGTGATGTCATCAGAGACAGACTCACGTGGAGTTCTGCTAAGTCAGACTCATGTGCTGAAGCCAGACCCATGGAGGACACCTGATGTTTGGAGAAAGTATAAATAGGACTCAACAGGCTGTGAGAGGGGCTTGCTGGTAGAGCTGGCTGTGCAATGCGTCTCAGTCTCGAGTCTTGGCTTCCCTGAGAAAGGCACAGCAAAGAACTTCTCCTGGTGTCCCTGTTGGTCCAAATCTCTCCTGCTGACTCATGCCCAATTCGGCTGACTCATGTCCAATTTGGCTGAGTCCTGGCTGTTCCTGCTAGGTCCTGCCACTGCTGCTGCTAAAAATTAAAGTTACAGCCAATGATGATGATGATGGCAGGAACATGAACAGGGAAAGCATACTCATGTCCAAAAGGTACCTAATCTCTGCCATTTCTAAGATGAAAAAAGGTTAATATAATCAATCAGGTGTCTGAGACAGTACCTAATCTCTGTCCCTTCTAAAATGGAAAGAGTTTAATATAATCAACCAAGTGGCTGACTGGTCTCCGGGTGAATGATGCATTCTTATGAGGTTAGTGTTTGTCTCCTTTTGACACATTAAGCTCTCAACAGTAGTTCACCAGGCCAACCTTGATGAAGGAAGTGCTAAACCAGTGAGGAGCCTATCTCATTTCCGCATGGCCACTCTGTTCACTAGGGTGACTGGGTAAAGTAACTCTATAGAATGGGTTTGCCCATCTAATTATTAAGAACCCCTTCGATGACCCTTACTCATGTGAGTCACAGATGCGAGGACAATCGGTGGCTGTTCTGAGACATCCACTCATCTTCATCCCCAGATGTCCTTCTTACCTGCTGTCTGATTCTATTCCTCCAAGTTCCCATCCATCCAAACAAATGATGAGTCACTGCTCAGGAATTGTGTCACTTGCACGAATGGCTCTCTCTGGGTTCATTTCAGCCTTCAACTCTCAGGTCACACTCTGTCACTGGGGGAAGTCAGAACAGAACCTCAAAGCCAGAATCTGGAGACAGGAAGTGAAGCAGAGGCCATGGAAGAACACTGCTTCCTGGCTGGCTCCTCGTGGCTTGCTCAGCTTGCTTTCTTACACCATCCAGGACCACCTGCCCAGGGGTGGCAACATCTCCAGAGGAATGGACCCAGCCACATCAATCATTAATCAAGAAAAATGAACTATACACTTGCCTATAGGCAGGCAAATCTTATGGTGACCTTTTTCTCAGTTGAGAGTCCCTCTTCCCAGATGACTCTGGCTTGTGTCAGGTTGTCATAAAACCAGTCAACACATTGCCTTTTCATATTTTAAAAATTATACTGCATAAATACAGTGCCTGAAACAGTGTGGTAAATTGTGAAAACTCAGTGGACGTATCAGGAGAACAAAATAGACCTTCAGTCATTGAACTTAACATATAGTATGCAAGAACTCAAATTGCCACCACTCAGGGAGTGTCATATAAATTGCTCGATAGAGTATACAAGTATACTTGTAGGCTTTGAACAGCATGTTACATTTTCAAACATTTAATGGCATGCACATTGTATCTTGAAAGAAGAGTATAGATTATCTGGGGACGCATAGACAACTGGAATGCTCCATGCCTTGGTCTTGATGGCAGTTCCATGGCTACTCGCTTTCTTTCGTAAATATATTTTTACATATTTTCTTCATATAGTTACAATAAAAGATCTTTAAAGGGCAAGCTCTTTGTCAAACTGGATTATAGTTAGGCAATTGATCTGGCGATTAGATTCAGATCTGCCCACTTCCTGTACAGATAAGGAGCCAAGTACAAAAGTCACTGCTCTCTAGAAGTTCACACATGACAAGGCTCAATATTTCTGTGTAAGCATTGCCCCCCTCCTCTGCCTGTGATAGAAAAGCTAACATCATTATAATAGTCACTAAGATCGGAATGCCCCATGAGCAAAGCAATCTATGTGTGTCACTTCTGGTACAAACAGAAGAGCCCTGGCCCAGGAACATACTGATGGAAAGAAACCCACAGCTAGGAAAGAACACAGCTGAGATCTGTTCTGTTCTCTGTGTGTTTGTGTATGTTTATAAACATAGGCGTGTGGTTGCACATGCATGTATGCTTGTGTGCATGCATGTGGAAGCCAGAGGACAATCTCAGGTGTCATTCCTCAGGGGCCATTCACCATTCATGTGTGTGTGTGTGTGTGTGTGTGTGTGTGTGTGTGTGTGTCCTAGAACTCACCTAGTAGCCTAGGCTTTGGGGCCAGCCAGATCTGGGGATCTGCCTGTCTCTGCTTCTTCCCCAGTACGGGAATTATAAGCATGCGCTGCCATATCGAGCTTTCTCCCTTTGACATGGGAACTCAGGGTCTCGTGCTTGAAAGGAAGGCAAGCTCTTTACTGACTGAGCCATTTCCATATGACTGAGTCTCGTAGCTGCAAATGTCATCTTAGGCCAAACTCAGTAGCACTGTGTGTCCATCCTTAAACAGATACTGAAGATGTAATGACCCATCCAACACCGTTCCTGCCCTCCAGAACCTGTCCATCCTGATGATAAACTCCAAATTCCTACCACTCCAACTCAGCCTCCTGCTGTTTTCAGCACAGAGGTCTGTCTGTTGTTCTCTAAATACAGACCAGAGCGGTATAGCAACCAAGTTATCTGCTCCCAAACCCCCTCCCCTCAAACTGAGCAAGAAAACAAATAAAACCCAGCAGTTTTGAGTGTGAATTATGCTACTTGCTCCAAGTTGAGACCTTTCTTTGCTATATTTCTCTGTACAGAGTGATGACTCACGGAGCCTAAACAGAGATAAACAATCAAAAATGAGGGACATTCTTCCTGTTTTAGTGTATCATATTTCCTAGCCCTGCAGGGCCTTTCTGGAAGGCTCCCAGGGTACAATGTAAACCTCAACTCATTCTTCCTTCTGGTATCCTTTGGAGGCAGGAAGCCAGAGTTCTTTCACAGATAAAGAAACTAGAATCCCCAGAGGCCCAATGCCTGCCTGGGTCACATAACTATAAGCAGTTGGGGGCGCTGGGAATGGGGCTTAAGTTAGGACTCCCTGCCTGAGGTCTCCCTGCTCCCAAATGGGGCCTCCTTCCTAAGATGTAAAGACCTCCATGTGTGAAGCTTCCAATGGAGTCTTGTTTTCCAAAAGGAATTTTATGGGAATGTAGAGCAGCCCATGCTTATCTCTTCCCCTGCATATTAATACATTTACAGGAGGCAGTTAAGTGCATATAACGATAGTCTGTGGTCATTACAAATCCATCTAATGATTAAGTGTCTGTCCACCGCTGAATCCACAAGTCTGGACTTTTAAGAGAGGATAGTAACAAAAACAAAAGGTGTTTTGGTTAATATAACCTTTTATTTTTCTTCTTTTTAGCAGGACTAAGTATTGAACCTGCAACCTTATACATGCCAAGCAAGCACTGTACCACCCGCTGAAGCATAGCTCCAGCTCCCAAAGTCGAGGGTTGGACCTGATGAGCACCCAGTAACTGTTCTGTTAGCCGCTGTCAGCACTTGGCTAAGCATCATTCTGGGGTCTGTGCTCAGCAGTCAGGATAACAGTATTGTCAAAGCCTTTTTTACATTAGCAGATGGAAACATGGATGGCTAATTTTTCAAGTAGGGGATATGAAGTTCCAAGAATGCCTGCTCTCATTTTAAGCCCATCAGACCAAATCCCTAACATCTCTTTGTCCAAAGTTTTAGATACCAAATGGAAATATTTGGCAGAGGCTGAGCATTTTGACCCTCCCGTTCATCCTTCAACATTTCTATTTCAAACAAATAACTTTTAGTATTTGTCTTTCGATTTGTAGATGCAGGCTCTGGATATACAGTTAAGAATAATGCAGAGGTGCTGTCCTCATTAGTCAAATTGGTATGGCTAAAAATAGATTGTTAGAGCATAACCTTTTCTTGGGAATGGATGGCTTGAAAAACTGATTCAACAGCCTCTGGTAAGGCTGTTATTGAAATGCCTGCAACCTGGACAGAGAGAACCCATGGACTCTGCTAATGGGATGGTACCCTAGTGCCTGGCTGCATGTGTCTGTCTCGCCATTGGGGTGCCCAGAGCTGGGGTGCCCCAAGCACCACTGGACCACAGGCAGCAAGCTGATCCAGGGAGGCAGAACACAGTCCACAGTGGAAATCTACAGTCTGTGTTTTCTCCGGTGGGAAACAGCAGGATCTGGGATGGTTGCTATGGTTCCCAGTCTGCTGTGTACCCAGACACCTCTGGTGTACTGCTGGGAGTTGGGGACAGGCATCTGAGTTCCATGTTTTCATGCACCAGGCATGAAGGGAAGAGCTGAGTTTAGGACAGGGGCAGAACCTGGTTTGGTTCCGCATGAGTGCCAAGTCTACAGAAAGGTTGGAAGAGAGAAGGCCTTCTCCAGGAGATTTAGGAAAGGCTCTTCATGGTGAAGGCCTCACCGCAGTGATCCTTGGTTAAGAGACAGTCTTGACTGTCCAAGCTGTTTTATTTGATGGCGAATGTGAATGCATATACCTTAGTCAGGGTGAACCAGGCATTAAATGCCTTTTGCAAGAAGGAATGTGCAGGAAGGGAAGCTCATTGACTGAATACTCTGGCCTAGCTAGATACCTCATTAGCCTGGAGAACTCCAGGTTTTTATGCTAAGTGACTGATTGCCACGGTCCTCTGAGTGGGGTGTCATGGTTACATGTTCCAGAACAAGCAGAACTCGATGGGGAGGTGGCTCCACTCCTGCCATTCTCAATTTTGAGATTCCCTGCAGTCTGAACTTGCTCAGACTTACCAGGTCTTCTGTCTGGTGGCATGGTCCACTTGCCCCACTGCCTAGACAAGACACTATGGAGACCAATACAGTTTCCTGAGAGAAGAACTAAACTAAATATAAATCCACCATATGACCCAGCTTACTACTCTTGGGTATTTATGTGAGGGACTCCAACACAGTTTGTCACAGAGTCACTTGTATAGCAGTGCTTATGACAGTACTGTTCACAGTAGCTATGTTATAGAACAAGCCTAGGTATCCATCTACAGAGGGCTGGATAACAAAAATGTTGAGATATGTAGGTAGATATGTAGATAGATAGATAGATAGATAGATAGATAGATAGATAGATAGATAGATAGATAGATAGTTTGGAGTAGACTTTTTTCAACCTTAAAGAACAGAGTTACGTCATTTACGGGAAAATAGTTATAACTGGAGATCATTGCATTAAGTAAATTAAGTCATTCTCGGAAAGACAAATATCATATATTTTCTCCCATTTGTAATTTCTAGAGTTTGGACAGACACATATAACGATAAGTATACATGACTGGAAAGCAGAAGCTGAACAGTATAGGACTAACAAGGGAGATGCAGAGAATGAGGCGTGAAGTGAACTATATACTTGTATAAAATGTCCTTATGCAACCAAATATCATGTAAAAAGATTACTTGCTAATAAAAAAAAATTTAAGAGAAAATAATAGTAAAAAAATTAAGGTCATTGATTGGTGCTACCCTCACACTTGACCAGAAAAGCTTCTCTGGAAAGTGGGCAGCTGCTGGGCGTGGTGGCGCACGCCTTTAGTCCCAGCACTCAGGAGGCAAAGGCGGGCGGATTTGGGCAGCTGTTACTGCAGAGAGCTGTAAGTGATCAGGAACTTGGTCAAGCACTGAGTACACTTGACCTCGAGTGCTCAGCCCCTACTGGGACATTTCTATCAACCCTCTACTCAGCCTCAGGGAATGTATGCGAGAGGAGGCCAGAGAAACGCGAGCACCAGAAGATGGAGAGGAGCACCATGTGATGCTTTCTGTCTTCTGCACAGGCTGGGACCAACGGAGGTGAGCCCACCTGCACATAATAAAGTCAATCAGACCAGTCAGCATTCCGGCAGGCAGCACTGATGGGGTTACGGGGGGTGGGGGGGGTGAGAGAGAGGGGGAAAGGGAGAGAGGGAGAGGGAGAGACAGAGAGAATTCTGCCAACTGAAATGGGACAAGACTTTTGGGA
>NC_034605.1:2580646-2582965 GCF_900095145.1 Mus pahari | reverse complement strand
GGGGGGGGGGATGGAAATTTTAGGTCTATGAGAGGGAGGAATTGAGGGTGGATTTGGTCAATACACATTTTATACACGCATGAAATTGTCAAAGAATAAATAAAAGATGACAAGTGTTTGTTTTTGTTTGTTTGTTGTTTGTTTTAAAACAAGAAAGAAAGAAAGCCACATCCGGTAGCACAAGCCTTTAATCCCAGCACTCAGGAAGCAAAAGCAAGTTTGAAGCCAGTCTTGTCTACACAGTGAAAGTCAGGACAGCCAGGAAGGCATAATGGAATTCTGCCTTAAAAAAAAAAAAAAAAAAGCACATAACTGGCAAGAAGGGAACTTCCCTAGTAAATCAGAGCATCAACAAAGCCCCAAGCCCGGAGGAAGGTAGATCTCATTAACCTTTTCACATCCGAGTCCTTGCAGGGAAATGGAAAAGGAAGTTCAAGTTCGAGAGGGCTGGCCAAGGGAGCACATATGGTTATCACAGAGCCGCTCTGCCCTGCACAGACACGTTATCAACAAGGTCCCTTTCCCATAGGAAGTAGAGTCTCCTGGGGGAATCTGGTAGAGGTCACAGCCAGTGGAAGACAGAAGGGGCACCGTCTTCCTACTTGAGGGAAGATCCCCATCTGGGCTCGCTCAGCTGACCAGATACAGGCTGTATGGGAGACAGTGTGCACCTCCAGAGCTGCCAGCCATCCCGGAGCATCTGTGTGGATCTGCTTAGGGAGTAGGTAACAGACAACTTGAGTAACACAGAGAAAGTTTAGAAAGACTGAGCAAAAGTTACAAAGACTCGATCAGGACCGGGAAAAGCTTAAAGGAGCATGTTTCTCCTGCTGCTGGAAGAATCTCCCAGGATTAACTGCTTGGTAGCATTTTAAAAAATTCATAGCTCTGAATAGAAAATCTATTAATTAACTAAATTGAAAAGGGCTGTTGAGATGGCTCAGCTGGTAAAGGTGGTTGCCACCAAGCTTGACTACATTAATTCAGTCCCCGGAACCCACATGGCATAAGGAGAAGACTGACTTTGAAAGTTCCCCACTAACTTCCACACATATGCTGTGGCACACATATACCACCAATACCCAGCTTACACACACACACACACACACACACACACACACACACAATGTAAAAAGTAATTTAAAGAGTGAAATGAATGGAAAGTGTGTAAGAAGTTGGGCTATCACTATGTTGAATGCACTAAAAGGGTTAATAAAGATTTGACTGGAACATAAACAAAGCTAAACAGTGCTATGGGTTATTTTGTTGGGGGGGAGGGAGGGTATAGAGAAAAAATCCAACTGGTTCATTCATAACAAAGCCCCAAAGGGTTCAAAATTAAAGTGTCTCATTTTGCATTTACTGTCCTCTCTATTTGTACTCAAATTGCAAAGATGTCACATAAAAAAATTTCTGCAACTTCTAAGCTTGCAGGAGATTAATTTTTAGAGACTATCTAGTTCTTCCAAAATGTTTATCACTTAGTTTGGTTTGTTTACACATAAAGCTGGGCATAGTGGCATACACCTTTAATTCCAACAATCAGGAGACAAAGGCAAGCAGATCTCAGTGAGTTCGAGGCCAGCCTGGTCTATATAATGAGTTACAGGTGAGCCAGGGCTACATTATGAGAGCAGACAAAACATTCATACACATAAAATAAAAATAAGTTCATTTTTTTCTTTTTAAAATTTTTTATTAGATATTTTCTTTATTTACATTTCAAATGTTATCCCCTTTCCTAGTTGCCTCTCCAAAAATCCCCTATCACCTCCCCCCCTCAGCCTGCTCCCCAACCCACCCACTCCTGCTTCCTGGCCCTGGCATTCCCCTATACTGGGACAGAGAATCTTCGCAAGATCAAGAGCCTCTCCTCCCATTGATGGCCAACTAGGCCATCCTCTGCTACATATGCAGCTAGAGACACAAGTCCCACCATGTGTTTTCTTTGATTGGTGGTTTAGTCCCAAGGAGCTCTGGGAGTACTGGTTAGTTCATATTGTTGTTCCTCCTATAGGGCTACAGATCCCTTCAGCTCCTTGGGTACTTTCTCTAGCTCCTTCATAGGGGATCCTGTGCTCCATCCAATGGATAACTGTGAGTATCCACTTGTGTATTTGCCAGGCACTGGCAGAGCCTCTCAGGAGACAGCTATATCAGGCTCCTGTCAGCAAAACCTTGTGGGAACCTGCCATAGTGACTGGGTTTGGTGGTTGTTTATGGGATGGATCCCCCGGTGGGGCAGTCTCTGGATGGTCATTCCTTCAGTCTCTGCTCTGAATTTTGTCTCTGTAACTCCTTCCATGGGTATTTTGTTCC
>NC_034605.1:2101260-2101583 GCF_900095145.1 Mus pahari | reverse complement strand
GTTTGTGCAGGAATAGAAACCCTGACTAAGACAACCACGCAGACTCATATGAGGTTAGGAGGGTGCTGGCCCCCGTGGGCACCCATGGCCATAGTCACCATGTTTAGTCTAAGGGCTCAGTTTAGGTCCCGTGCACTTCCTGCCTTCCCTGCTTCTTCCAGGAGACCGGAGTGGCCACCACGATCAAAAGAGCACCAGGGGCTAGGAAAGCGCACTTGGTTACNTGATTGCCACACAAGCCTAGGGTCCTGAGTTTGGATTTCTGGCATCCATGTAAAAAGGCTAGACATGGTAGCATGTACCTCTAACCCTGGTGCTGGGGG
>NC_034605.1:2099860-2101249 GCF_900095145.1 Mus pahari | reverse complement strand
TGTTATTGAAGATCAGCCTTAGTCCATGTGGTCTGATAGGATGCATGGGATAATTTGAATACTTTTGTATCTGTTGAGGCCTGTTTTGTGATCAATTATATGGTCAATTTTAGAGAAGGTACCACGAGGTGCTGAGAAGAGGATACATCCTTTGGTTTTAAGATAAAATGTTCTATAGATATCTGTTAAATCCATTTGTTTCATAACTTCTGTTAGTTTCACTGTGTCTCTGTTTAGTTTCTGTTTCTAGAATCTGTCCATTGATGGTGGAGTGTTGAAGTCTCCCACTATTATTGTGTGCGGTGCAAGGTGTGCTTTGAGCTTTACTAAAGTTTCTTTAATGAATGTGGATGCCCTTGCATTTGGAGCAGAGATGTTTAGAATTGAGAGTTCATCTTGGTAGATTTTCCCTTTAATGAGTAAGAAGTGCCCCTCCTTGCTTTTTTGTTTGGTTTTTGAATGGGGGGGTTGTTTTGTTTTGTTTTGTTTTTATAATTTTAGATTGAAAGTCTATTTTATTCAATATTAGAATGGCTACTCCAGCTTGTTTCTTAGGACCATTTGCTTGGAAAATTGTTTTCCAGCCTTTTACTCTGATGTAGTGTCTGTCTTTGTCTTTGAGGTGGGTTTCCTGTGTGCAACAAAATTTTGGGTCCTGGGCTGGTGAGATGGCTCAGTGGGTAAGAGCACCTGACTGCTCTTCCAAAGGCCCCGAGTTCAAATCCCAGCAACCACATGGTGGCTCACAACCATCCGTACCAAGATCTGACTCCCTCTTCTGGAGTGTCTGAGGACAGCTACAATGTACTTACATATAATAAATAAATAAATCTTTAAAAAAAAATTTGGGTCCTATTTATGTAGCCAGTCTGTTAGTCTATGTCTTTTTATTGGGGAATTGAGTCCATTGATATTAAGAGAGATTAAGGAAAAGTAATTGTTGCTTCCTGTTATTTTTGTTGTTAGAGTTTGGATTCCGTTCTTGTGGCTGTCTTCTTTTAGGTTTGTTGAAGGATTACTTTCTTGCTTCTTCTAGGGCATAGTTTCCCTCCTTGAGTTTTCCCTTTATTATCCTTTGAAGGGCTGGATTTGTGGAAAGATATTGTGTGAACTTGGTTTTGTCATGGAATACTTTGGTTTCTCCATTTATGGTAATTGAGAGTTTTGCTGGGTATAGTAGCCTGGGCTGGTATTTGTGTTCTCTTTGGGTCTGCATAACATTTGTCCAAGATCTTCTGGCTTCCATAGTCTCTGGTGAGAAGTCTGGTGTAATTCTAATAGGTCTNCCTTTATATGTTACTTGACCCTTTTCCCTTGCTGCTTTTAACATTCTATTTTTATTTAGTGCATTTGGTATTTTGATTATTGTGTGTCAGGAGGAATTTCTTT
>NC_034605.1:2073927-2098320 GCF_900095145.1 Mus pahari | reverse complement strand
TTTCGGGATAGCATTTGAAATGTAAATAAAGAAAATATCTAATAAAGGAAAAAATTAGGCAGCTCCTTGGGGAATTTCTTAGGTCAAGGATTAGGAGCCCTAAATATCTCCCTTTCTCTCCTGGCTTGTGACGTGAGAGTCTACACAGACACAGCCTTTCCACCACTGCATCTACTGCCTTTACCTGAGGTCCAACCCCGGGAACTGCCTGATCTCAAACTCTGACCTCTAGAATCATGAGCAAAATAAACCTTTTTTTCTTATTAAAAAAAAAAAAAAAAAAGTAGATTTGCAGGGCTAGAGAGGTGGCTCAGAGGTTAAGAGTGCTCACTGCTCTTCCAGAGGTCCTGAGTTCATTTCCCAGCAACCACATGGTGTCTCATAACCATCTGTAATGGGATCCGATGCCCTCTTCTGGAGTGTCTAAAGACAGCTACAGAGTACTCATAAAAATAAAGCATATAATTCAAAAAAAAAAAAAAAAAGGTAGATTTGCTTTTTTGTTCCCTTAAAATTAGCCAGTTTCAAGGGTCATCTTTGTAATACTTTGCAGATTAATTTATACTTTATTAACTTACAAATTGATCTCTTTTGTGAGGGCAGAGAGCCCAGGTATTCACGCACACTAAGCTGGCCCTCCACCACTGAGCCACATCCCATCAGTCACAGCCCAGTGTTGCCTGAGCTCACCATCCTCCATCTTCAGACTAAGACTCCACTCTACAATTCAGGCCTCTTTTGAAATTAATTCCCTCTCCCTTACAATACCAGTCTTGGAGGGAGACTGGCTTCAAAGAAATCTTAGGTTGACACACACACACACACACACACACACACACACACACAATGGCCTCCTCCAGGGCCTTCCTCATGGAACTCAGCAGTGGCTACATCACTGAAGACGATGATTTTCCCCTCTCCAGCTGTGCTGCACTGAGCCCTGTGATCCCTCACCCACCAATGACTGAATGTTTACTTCAGTAGTAAGTTCTTAGCTCAGACCCACTCTCAGGCCTCTCACTGCTTGTCCTCGCCTGACACTAGAGTGGTCGTACAAGAGCTTGGTTATCTTGTGATCTGTGGAAGAAAGTGAGAACCTGCCTCGGGGTGCTCTCGTTGGTCTCCCAGTCTCCCACCTCCCATGAGTGGGTTCTTTCCAGTTAGACAGGTCTCATGGAAGGACAGAACTATCCAGCCCTCACTTTTGTGGTGGTTCCTGTCGTGTCACGCCCACCCCCACCCCCGTACCCCGTTGGTTTGGTTTGATACAGTCTCCTTTTTGTGTGGAAGTTGGTTTGGTTCATGTAGCCCAGCCTGTCTTTCACTATAGCTGAGGATAATGTCGAACTTCCTACCCTCCCATGTGTGTTTTCCCATGAACTGAGAATACAAGTGTGCACTTCCAGATGCTATTTTATGTAGTGCTGGGGATTGGAACCAGGGCTTTGCGCAGGCTGGGCAAGTACTCTCCTAACTACTGCCCTGACCCCTCCTTCTGCTGTTCTGTGTATCACTCTCCTTCTCCCTCCTCCCAGAAGAGATGAGACTCCTTGATACCCACCCAAGATATCCACTAGGTCATAGCATATCACCAATGGACAGGCTCAATGTGCCAGGACAAGGCAGGCAGGCAGGCCATCCTCCCTTCAGCCTGCTCTTATGGATTGGTCAGAAGCTGTCTAATCAAAGCCCCTCCCCTTGACACACCTATAATGTCACGCCCCAACAGAGCAGTATCAGATCTAAACATTCAGACTTCTCTCCAGCTCTCTCCCTCTTCCTCTCTGCCATCCCGAATGTGTTGGTACCAAGCTTTAGAGTCCAGGGAAAAAGCAGGAAGCCTGTCTCTCTTAGACCCCCAAAATCACTTGCTTCAACTCAGCTCTTACTGGAAAGCCTGGCACCAACTGGCGTTGAGCCTGCTCAGCAGAACAAAGTACTACAGTTCAGGACTGTCTGTTCAGAAAGGGCCCCTTCTAAAGTAAGCAAGCATTCTTCCTCTCAAAAACATCTCAACAATACTGTAGTGGACAGTAAAGTTACCTACAGGGAAGTCTACTGCTGAATAGACTTTAGGAACTGTGAAAGATTCAAGGTGGCACATAAACCAAAACATTAAGAAGTAAGAGTATAGGGGCTGGTGAGATGGCTCAGTGGGTAAGAGCACCTGACTGCTCTTCCAAAGGTGCAGAGTTCAAATCCCAGCAACTACATGGTGGCCTGCTTGTGGACGTTGTACATCGTGGTGCGGAGCCTAGTGCGCACCACGATGTACAACGTCCACAAGCAGATCCTTCTTGGTTTTCTTGTGTTTTGCAAAATGTATCTTGGGTATTCTAAGTTTCTGGGCTAATATCCGCTTATCAGTGAGTGCATATCTAGTGACTTCTTTTGTGATTGGGTTACCTCACTCAGGATGATATCCTCCAGATACATCCATTTGCCCAAGAATTTCATAAATTCATTGTTTTTAATAGCTGAGTAGTACTCCATTGTGTAAATGTACCACAGTTTCTGTATCCATTCCTCTATTGAGGGACATCTGGGTTCTTTCCAGCTTCTGGCTATTATAAATAAGGCTGCTATGAACACAGTGGAGCATGTGTCCTTATTACCAGTTAGAAAATCTTCTGGGTATATGCCCAGAAGAGGTATTGCTGGGTCCTCCAGTAGTACTATGTCCAATTTTCTGAGGAACCGCCAGACTGATTTCCAGAGTGGTTGTACAAGCTTGCAATCCCACCAGCAACAGAGGAGTGTTCCTCTTTCTCCACAACCTCGCCAGCATCTGCTGTCACCTGAATTTTTAATCTTAGCCATTCTGACTGGCGTGAGGTGGAATCTCAGGGTTGTTTTGATTTGCATTTCCCTGATGACTAAGGATGTTGAACATTTTTTTCAGGTCTTTCTCAGCCATTCGGTATTCCTCAGTTGAGAATTCTTTGTTTAGCTCTGTACCCCATTTTTTAATGGGGTTATTTGAATTTCTGGAGTCCAGCTTCTTGAGCTCTTTGTATATATTGGCTATTAGTCCTCTATCAGATTTAGGATTGGTAAAAATCCTTTCCCAATCTGTTGGTGGCCTTTTTGTCTTGTTGACAGGGTAAATACTCTTAATATTTTAAGTCTCCATTATCCCCTGACAGAGAGTTGACAGTGAAGCTGTATTTTGTGCCAGCATCCGGATCTGTCAGTGTAAGGAACGCGTGGCCCCAAAAGGCACTTTTCCGGGAGCTGCAAAGCTGCCTGATGCACACTGCACACGCCATCGCGGCCCAAGGGGGGGGGGGAGGGAACCCATGTAACCATGGAAACCAAGCGATAGAGTGTGTGTGCATGAATGTGATAAGGTTGGAGTTAGGAAGGTACTATGTAAATGTATCAGTTATGATTGGCTAAAATTAGCTTAAAAACTCCTGTCTGCTCAATTCGAGTCCAACAGAGATGCCATTGTGCTAAAGATGAATCCACCTGCATGTCCACTGTCAAATGAGAACGAGCCCACATCGCACTGAACCAGCTCCAGCAGGATCCCAAAAAGCAGCTGCGAACCTTACCTGATGCCCGCTGCCATCGAGCCAGGCTACAACATCTGCCAGACCGGAAGTTAATGAAGCATGTGCTTGTGAACGAGTGCAATCCCATTTCGCCATCTACTTGTTTATTGCTAATTATGAATAAATAAGCAGTTTTAACCTTTTCCCTAAGTCCAATGTTCCCTTCTCACTTCCATTCTCACCACGATTCACAACAGTTTTGCAACAGTCAATCGACTGACTAATCAACCTATCTACTGTTTGTGGTGCTGGGGACAGAACACCAGGCCTTCTGGACGTTTGACAAGTGCTCTGCCATTGAGCTATACCCCCAGGCCAGCCAGCAGTGTTCTGATTCCATCTTCAAACCAGTCATTTCTTTTTGTTGTTGTTTTGGATTTTTGTTTTGGTTGGTTGGTTGGTTGGTTTTGTTTTTTTGCTTTTGTTGTTTTTGTTGTTATTTGGGAAGCATGTATTTTTATTTTATTTTTGTCTTATTTTGGAGAAAGGGCCCTACTGTGGAGGCCTGGCTGACCTGAAACTGTATATATTTGACCAGGTTGCCCTCCACACCATAGAGCTGAGGCTGCCTCTGCTGGGGTTAAAGAGCTTCCCATCACAATGACCTCCGAGTCCTTTCTGATTTTGCAAACATTTTCTTGAAAGACTGCGCACTTAAGCTGCTTCTCAGTTCTAAATTCTCTTTGAAATCTAAACCGTTCTCCATTCTCGTTTCTTCTGTATTTTCCCAACCCTTTCCACATCCTGCTGGGAGATCTGACCTAGCACCATGTCCATCTGGCTTCCTGTTTCCCAGGTTAGCGAAGGACAGTGTGAAAACTGTGCTAATACGTGCCTTTGGCTCTTTCTCCAGCTGCTGGTGGGAATTTCCTCACTGCTCCCTGTAACAGCCCCTCCTATTTCACTAAGCAATGTAAATGCCGCACTCTATGGCAGGATGCTATTCTTAGTTATTTTTCTAGTGTCCTTACCTATTGCTGCATAAGCCTACTGCAAGGTTTGATGGTTTATAACAATTACTTATCCCTCCTGTATCCCTGTGGATTGGCTCATAGGTTATGGGCTCCCATGAGTGGCTGAACATTGAAGTTTGCTGATGAAGGAGGCCTCAGTTTTTCTTCAAGTAGGATTCTCCACATGATTTCCTAAGCTTTCTCATGACATGGAAGATAGATTCCCTAAAGAACCATTACGAGTCTGGCATGGGGGTCTACATCTGTAATCACAACTTTGCAAGCCGAGGGTAAAGGATCTTGAAATCAAGGCTGACCTGGAATACACAGCAAGATGGAACTGAAGGAGAGAGCAAAGGAGGAGGAGGAAGGAGATAAAGACAGAACTAAGAAGACAAGACTGGGCGTGGTAGCATGCTTCATTAATTCCAGCACTCAGAAGACAGGGGCTGGAGGATCTCTACGAATTCAAAGCTAGACTAGTCTACGGCTGTCGCGAGTTCCAGGCCATCCATGACCACATAATGAGACCCCCCCATCTCAAAACAATCCCAACAACCACAACAAGGCAAAGGGGAGGGAGGAGGGGGAGGGGGAGGAGGAAGAAGAGAGGGAGAAGAGGAGGGAGGAGGAGAGGAGGGAGAGGAGGGGGAGAAGGAGGAGAGGGAGGGGAGGGGAAGAGGGAGGGGGAGGAGGAGGAGGAGACTGAGCATGAGGAGGAAGGAGGAGGAGGAGGAGGAGGAGGAGGGGGAAGAAAACACTTCCGGAAGAAAAGCCTCGATGTACAAGAACTCATGAAGGCTGTACATGCATCAGTCAAATGTGTGTTCTCCTGTCAATGCCAGCCATGCCAGAGTCAACATGGAACGGCACCCACGGGTGTAACACCAAGGAGTGAGCCTCACTGAGCTGACTCACCAGAGACTTCCAGTCCTTCAAATAAAGCCTGATTTTATTATTATTATTATTATTATTATTATTATTAAATAAATGATCTAGATTTCACTGTCATTTAAAAAACCCTTTGTTGGGGCTGGAGAGAGAGCTCAACAGTTAAGAATAGCTTGTCGCTCTTGTACAGGAGTTCAGGTCCCAGCATCTTAGAGCTACCTCTTACTTCAGGTCCAGAGGTGCCAACATCCTCTTCTGGATTTTGTAGGCATCTGTAAGCCAGCGCAAACACACACAAACACGCATGTGCACATAGATAAAAAGAAAAGGGGGTTCTTAGCAGTAAGAGAAGTAATAAATTAATTAAATGTTTTTTCATTGGGCTTCCAGAAGTTATACTTGTCAGATATGTTTTATTTTCTTTGCCGTGACACATCGCCTGCACACTGGGTGGCTGTGGCCTGAGTGGTCTTTTCTGACACCAATTATTCTCCGGCCTGAGGAGCGCCTGTGATCTGTTGTTACACTCTGCATCTTGCTGTCAGGTCAAGAGCCCTTTGCAGAGGAGGAATGAGTCATAAAACAGGATTTGGGCTCGTCTAGTTACTGGAAATAACACCATCATAATAACACCAAGCACCAACTCGTCCTGATGGGTATTACATTTTATTTTCTTCTCCTCTTAATCTTTAAGAAGAATTAAGGTTACTCTCTCCCTAGCTGTGTAACTAGATGGTTATAGTTAGGTGTGTCTTGAAATTATATACAAGAGCACTTTCCTTGTCAACCCTTAAAAACCTACAGCTTTTACAAATTGCTTCCTCTTTTTTTTTTTTTTTTTTTTTGGCCATGGTTTCTACAGAAATTAATTCTAGAGGCCTGTAGTCTTTACCTGGAACATTTTGGATGAGAGCGTAGTTTTCAGATCGAGTATGACTTTATTCTCTGCCACATGGTCAAGCTTTAAATGAGTGTTATGGAATACAGGTGCTACTGGCATTAGAACACTGTTCAGTTTGTGCTGTGGTTGGATACCTGGCGGGGGAGGGGGTGATTTTCAAAAGCAAGAGGGGATAATAAACCTGAATTGACTTCAGTTCTCCAAACTTTAGGAAACACTGTACATTCTGATCTAATCCTTAATGAAACTACAGCTAATACATTTAAAGGGATTTAAAACAGAGCCAAGAAGTATATACACTGACCATACTGTACCCCCCCCCCAGGCTCTATTTAATCTCTTAATAGTTGCTGTAACCAGAGCCTTTTCTCCACTCTAGCAGGAATCTGGCAGTCCTGTTCATTAAACTCTCTAATCAAAATGCCTCCAGAGAGCCAGCGATTGCAACAGTGCTGTCTGGGGTCGCTCCCCACCCCTAGGGTGCAGTTCCCAACTCTTCTATTTCCTCCTGGTGAACAGATCACTCTTTTCCCCAGACCTGAAATTTCCTTTCCCCTCACGAATCTTCATCAGCAATTAAACAAAGGATCCCTCCTCCTCCCAGGCCTCCACCACTGCTCCCTTTGTTTCCATGGCAATCTGGGCACTTTATACAGAACTTTCAAAGGCTGCTTTGGTATTAGCTGTACTGATGGTCACTTGGAAACAAAACTGCTAGGAGACAGTGACTAGTGTGGCAGCAAGCTGGATGGCAGTGGTGGCTGGGGGGGGCGGGGCGGGGGGGGGAAGCACCAGGGATGACCTTAAGAGAAGGCTCAGTGTCTAGTCTTGTCAATTCCTCTGCCAGTAGACATTTCCCAGAACCCAATACTTCCAGAGGAGAGGCAATTCCTCCACCGCAAACTCTTCCGATGGACACTGTCACATTCTGAAGAGGCTAATTAGAACCAGACTCAACCATCAAGAATGGTTTTCATTTGTCATGTTTTATCAGGAATTTCTATACAAACTTTAAGAATGTGATATCTTCCTCTGTCCCTTTCTCTGTGTCTCCTCATTGTCCTAAGACACTGAGACACCAGTCATTAATTCATTGATAGCTATTGTTCCCCCAGCATTCCCCAGCATCTTATAGGTCCTGATCTCATTGACTCAACTCAGACCAACAATGGAGCTGTTATATTGCCCCCATTTTATTGATAAAGAGCTGAGTGTCCCCATGTCAAAAGGTCAGAGATAACTCAGCACAGAGTCTAATGTGAGTGAATCAGGGCACTTGGGGAGTTGAGCAATCTCCCTGCAACATCCAGTTCCCTTACTCACCTCCCCAACTTTCTAATCAAAGCAGAAGCTGCTTCTGCTGTGCTTCAGGACCCCGTTTCCCAGTTCAGTCAGAGAAACGACCCAGAGGAAACCTATACGCTTCAGCTTGGGGACTGGGGAGGCAGCTTAATTGGTAAAGAGCTTGCCTTGCACGCATGAAGACCTGCGTTTGATCCCAAGAATCCGTGTGCTTTGTCGTTTCTTAAGCCAGAGACAGGTATGGTAGTGTGTACTTGTAATCCTGAACAGGGGGGCCTCTGGAACTCACTGACCAGCCAGCCTAGTCAAGTTCAAATTCAGTGAAAGATAAGATGCTGTCTCAGAAAGAAGGTGGGGCCAGTAAGGGGATGGGAAAGTGCTTGCCCCCAACCCCAGTGACCTAAGTTCTATCCCCAGGCCCCAAGTGGCAGGAGAGAGCCAGCACTCCCAAGTAGACCTCTGACCTCTACACACATGCTGTGGCATGTGCACATGCATACACAGATACAAACACACACTCTCTCACACACACACACATACATACATACACACACACACACACACGGACACACACACTGAATATAAACAAACAAATAAATGTGATAACAAAGGAGGGAGTATGGTACCTAAGGAATGACAACTGAGGCTTTCCTCTGGCTTGCACACATAAATACACACGTGCACACACACAGACACACACACACACACATGCATGCATATAGCATACAAGCACACATGCATACAGCATACACATTCATATAACGCACACACATGCATACAGCACACACACATGCATACAGCACACACATATGCATACAGCACACACACAAATGCACTCACAGATGCACACATGCACATACAAAAACAGTGCTGTCATTTCAGGGTGCCTGATTAGAGGGCGCTATTGTTGGGTGGCAGTCTTCCAGACTGAGGCTTCGGGCGGAAGTGACCTCTTCAGGGCCTCGCTGCAATTTTCTGCTGTCTTTGCTCTCACGTGTCCTACATTGCCTTTTCTACTAACTCTCTGAAAGCGACACAAAAGAACTCTGCTTTTCGGTGTGGTTATGATGACAGGTCTTATAGCTTAGCACTTATATAATAGGTATCAGATATGCAACCCCAAATAGAGAACTAAGTCTCGACTTGATTCTGAATTCTATGACAAAATGCTAACACACTTCAGAAATGCTCTACCATATCTCCCACCCTTCGTGACCCTTTCAAGGCTTTCCATGGCCCCACCTGGGCTTTTTAGCTAAATCTATTAGCCAATTAAAGTCAGCAACCATATCATGCTTATACATGCCCCACTAAATCAAGTGTGTTTGTTCTGCTTGGTTGATTTACGTTAGCGAAAAAACCAAATCACCTCAAGTTTTTTATTATTATTATTATTCTAGTGTCAAGAAGCTGCAGGTTTTATGGGCACCGTTTATATTATTCATGAGTCCGTGACCTAAAGTGTCATGGGGGTGGCCTCACTTGGAAGCACGTTGCAGAAAAACAATCAGTCCTGCCATTAAAAAGGGAAAAGAAGCAAATTGCTTGTTCTCAGGAAGGTAGATGGGATTGAAGATTATCATGGTAAGCAAAACCGGTCAGACTCAAGAAGACATGCATCACACGGTTCTGAAATATATAAAACCCAAAATTAAAAGTAACAGACATAAAGGTAGAAAAATCAGCAGGAGGTAGTGGGGGGTAAGTGTGTCGGTGGTGATAATGAACGATGCATCTTTATATGCATGCACTAAGCATGTTATATTGTACTGCTTTGTACAATAGAACCTACTAAATAAAGAAATGTAAGTAAATACTGAGAGGCAGAGAGACAGACATGGTGGTAACATGCCTGTAATTCCAGCACTTAGGAAGCCGGGGTAAAATTTGAGGCCAGGATGGATTACACAGGAAGACCATGTCTAGGGGTGAAGGGGGAAAAGGAACTGAATACAGGTGGACCATTTTCTTCTAAGATAAGAAGCAGGGAAGAACAGTTCAAAGACTGGATGGTCACCACCAGTACAATAGGAAAGGAGGGATGGGTAAAAAAAGAATTGCTTTGGCAGTAAGAAATATCGTAAATCTCTGTCTCTCTGTTTCTGTCTCTGTCTCTGTCTCTGTCTCTGTCTCTCTCTCTCTTTCTCTTTCTCTCTCCCTCTGTGTGTGTGTGTGTGTGTGTGTGTGTGTGTGTGTGTGTGTGTGTATGTGTTGGTGCATGAGTACTATGCATGCACATCAGTCACACACACATATATATAGTCACATTCAGAGGGCAAAGGAGGCCACCAGGTACCCTCTTCACAGTGAATGAAGGTCTCTCTCAGAACGAAAAGCCTGTCACTCCCCCAGGCTAGATGACCAGCAAGCTCCCAGGACCTGCCTGACTTCAGCCTCCAGCGCTGGGTTTACACAAACAGCCAGGCACAGCTTTTTCCACGGGGGGTGGGGGAGTTGGGGGAGTGGGGGGATAGGAGGTAGGGGGTGGGGGTGTGCTAAGGATTGGACCTCAGGTCCCTATGCTTGCAAAGCAAGTACTCTCATCCACGAGACCATCTCCCCAGCCCTGAGCTATTATAAACCTTGCCCATCTCTTTTAGCTTAGTGATATCACTGAGTGTAGAAAAAAAAATTTTTCAAGACCCTTTTAAAGTCCCTAAAATATATACCTATTTTAAACTTCAGATAAAACATGCTGAACTTTGCAAACCCCTTTCCAAAGAGACTAAATCGTATAACTCCAAAATACTGTTATTGCTAGACTAGACAGGAAGCAAAGACCTTAGGTGCTCTGAGCACATTTATCACAAACCACTTCCCACGCTTTAAAATTAAAACAGATAGTTGTCTTCAATGTTAATTTTTTTAAATAAAATTTTCTGAATATAGAGTACAGCAAACCTTGAGAGACCAATTATGCAGGCTCAATAACCCCCAACACTTACCCATACCTAGTTCATCCACGTTCACATTTTCTAAACTGGAATATCTTGAAACAAAATGAGGTCTCAAGCCATGTTACCACTAAATACTTCATCAGTCATGTCAAGATAAGGAGTTACCTTATTACTTCACCACAGTGACATCAAGACACTGACAGAATTAACTATCCAGTGCTTCTGGAAAGTTCTCCAAGTACCTAAAATAATATCTTGCCATAGGTTTATTTGAAATAGCATATGCCATTATTATATCTCTTACATCTTCCTTATTTCTCTCTCCCTCTAGAATTATTAGAACATTCCATTCCCACCTCTTTTCCACGTTACCAGGTTGTTACAATAGTAAGTCTGCTTATTATTTGTTGTTGTTTTGGGTTTTGTTGTTATTGTTGTTGTTGAGGGAACAAGATTTCAACCTATAGCCCAGGCTACCTTGGAGTTCACCACGTAGCTCAGCCTGTCCTCAAACTCATGATCCTTTTGCCTCAACCAATATATATATATCTTACTGTTTCAGAGGTTCAGTCCATTATCATCATGGTGAGAAACATGGCATCCTCCAAGAAGACTTGATGCTGCAGGAGTTGAGAGTTCTACATCTTAGCCTGAAGACAGCCAGGAAGAGACTCTCACACTCTCACTTCAACACTGGGCAGAGCTTGATTACAGGACCTCAAAGCCCATCCCCACAGTAATAAACTTCCTCCAACGAAGTCACATCTATTTCAACAAGGAAGCACCTGCTAATAGTGTCACTCCCCGTGGGCCAAGCATTCCAACATATATGAGTCCACGAGAGCCAAACCTCTTCAAACCACTATAGCCTCCCAGAATTACAGATGTGCACCACAGCTAATTCTGAGTCTATTGATCTTGAAGAGCTTGTCTACCCTAGTTTGCTTGGGAGAGAGAGAGAGAGAGAGAGAGAGAGAGAGAGAGAGAGAGAGAGAGAGAGTGTGTTGTTTGGCCATTTATTCATTTGTTTTGGTAGTGATATGGACAATCTTCATTTTTTTCAATGTACAGTCGTATAATTATGAACTAGTTTGTTGTCTATTGCTGTGGTAAACACCATGAGCAACCTTGGGAGGAAAGGTTTATTTGACATACAAATTACAGCCAAGGCAGGAATGGGGGGGGGCAGGAACTGAAGCAGAGATTGGGTAGCAAAACTGCTTAGTGACTTGCTCAGTTGCTTTCTTACACAGCCCAGGAGCACCTGCTGAGGGGCAGTACTGCCCACAGTAGTCTGGGCCTTCTCACATGAATCCTTAATCAAGAAAATGTCCACGCACATGCCCACAGGTCAGTCTGATGGCATCAATTTCCCAACTGAGGTCCCTCTTCCCTCTTTGTATCAAGTTTGAAAGGAAAAAAAAAAAGAATAGTCACACTGCATATGGTGACAAAGCCCTTCCTTAAGCTGACAGCCTCACCAACTGAGATGTTCAGGTCGCTGTCCTTTGACAGACTCAACTATGAAACCAGAGAGTAAACGGTCCGAGTGGGCCCACTGCCCTGATTTTCCTTGGGACCTTCCGTGGAGGGATGAAGTAAGGTTTCAGCCTGAAGAAAGCTTCTCTGCAGGGGAGTTTTAGGCATCGTTCCAAGAAGCTCTGGAGAGCCCAGATAGTGCGCTCAGCAAAGAGGAGAAGGCCAGGGCTGTCAACAGGGCTCTGCTGGGAAAAAAACAAAAGCTGTTTGTTTAAGGGGGGAAGAAATCAAAATAGCATTTACGGTTCCAGAAGAGGAAGCTCCAGTCACGGACACATCAGACTTGTCGAGGCTTAGCCTCAGAGGCTTAGCCGTTCTCCTAGGAAAGGCATGTGGCAAGAAACAGCCTGGGGTGCTCCCAGCCCCTGGCTCCTGTCTCTTCAGCCCCATTCCTTCCTTAGTGTTTACAGACAGAGAGCCCAGGATCGGCAGATTAGAAGCAATAATGAGGATGATGTTTATGCAGTACCGTGTTCCAGGCAGCTCGGAGCACTTGGCAGGCTGTCTTGCTGGCACTGCCTGACTTTTAGAGGAAGAGACTGTAGCTGGCAGGGGTCTCTGTCTACACCAAGGAGCCCAGTGGCACCTATCTACACCTGTGCTGACACACCGCGCACACCTCGTCAGCGTCGTGACTTTAACTGCTTTGCCCTCTGGATATCTTCCCTCCTTCCCTTCCTTCCTTTCCCTTCATTCCTGTTACTAGGTCTCCGATGTGACCCAGGCTGGCGTCATGATCTTCCTGCCTAAAATCCAGGAAGTAACAGGTATGTCCCATCGCCTCTGGACTATTTTTGGAAATCCAGTTTTTCTATCTCAATCTAGATGACCCCTGTCTAGTTTGCTTTCCAGTGCTGTGATAGACACCATGACCAGAACCTGTGGAGGAAGGGGTTTGTTTCATCTTATAACTTACAGCTTGACAAGAAGGTAAATCCTGGCAAGAATTCAAGGCAGGAGCCTGGAGGCAAGAACTAAAGCAGAGGCTGTGGAGGGATGCTGCTTACTGGCTTGCTCTCCATCGCTTGTTCATCCTACTTTCTTATATACCCATGACCACCTGCCCATCCATCATTAGTCAAGAAAATGCCCCCACAGACTTGTCCTAGGCAATCTGATAAAAGCGTTTCTTAGTTGGGGTTCCCTTTTCCCTGATGATTTTAGGTTGTATCAAGATGACAAAAAGCTAAACAGGACAAATCCAAACATAAAGAAGTCCCTGGCCGGGCGATGGTGGCACACACCTTTAATCCCAGCACTCGGGAGGCAGAGGCAGGTGGATTTCTGAGTTCGAGGCCAGCCTGGTCTACGAAGTGAGTTCCAGGACAGCCAGGACTACACAGAGAAACCCTGTCTCGAAAACAACAACAACAACAAAAGAAGTCCCTGGAGTAATTAAAAATGAAATCCCACGTCTGCATCCATGCTGCCATTGGCAGCCATGTCTGGGTCCGTGGTCCTACAGTAGCCAGGGCCTGTGTTGATATCCATGGCCCACATTACCATTGATGGCTATCTGGATGCCATGCTCTGTTCTGCAGCCTGAACCCATGTTGGTGTGAGTGGCCTTCACTGCAACCTGAGGCCATGTTGGTATCCTTGGCCTGGACTGCTGCTGAAGGCTGAGACGTTGTCCAGGGTGTATGCAGTGGCAGAGGGCCAGGCTGATGTCCATGGTCTGTACTGCCGTAGCAGACTACGCTGAGGTCAGCAGCTAGGGACCATGTGGACATCCGAGGTCCACGCTGTCACCAGAAACCATGTGTAACTCCATGGCCCATGCTCCAGCTGACTGTAAAAGGCAAGGAAAGCTACTTTCTCCATGGTGTCAATGACTGCAGACTCACGATTGAGAAAGAGTAAGATAGGAGGCTTCTGGTGCAATTCCTCCCCTCCCCCTCCCCCACCTCCACCCTCCCAGAAAACAACACCATAGACAAAGCCACTAAAGAGAACTCTTTAAAATTGTGATAAGGATGCTGAAGTTTAGCTTTCCAGAACTGATGGCTTTTGACAGGTGTGCAGGTGAGAAAGAACTCAGTTTTCTTTAAGGGTCAACTAGAGTCTGACCATGCTCTAGTAAGTATATGGACAACACAAATTGGACTTTCTTTTCCTTCTCCTTCTCTTCCTCCTCCTTCTCCTCCCTCTTCTTCCTCTTCCTCTCTCTCCTCCTCCTTTCTCTTCTTCCTCCTCTTCCTCTTCTTCCTCCTCCTCTTTCTCTCTCTCTTCCTCCTCTTTCTCTTTCTCCTCTTCCCCTTCTTCCTCTTCCTCTTCTATTTTTTTTTGGTGGGGGGAGGAGGTCCCAAGGATGGAAGACAGACCTGGAAGGACTGAGAAGTGAGGGTGCTCAGGGTTCGTGATGTGAAATTCCCAAATAATCAACAAAAATATGATTAAGAACTGAAACTCCAAGGAAGGACATTTGGAGACATGTGAAATCACTGCTCAAAGTCATGTGTACACACTGCCGTTCTGGAGAGCAAACATTAGCTGAGTCTACTTGGTGCACAAAGAGAGTTCCCATGACCAGAAGCTTCTAGGAGAACATCCATCCCTAACCACCTTAAGAAAAACATAGCATATCCAGGGCTGGTGATATAGCTCAGTTGGCAGAGTGCTTACCTAGCATGCATGAACCCTGTGGTTCCACGTCCAGAATTGCATAGTAGGACATATATGGTAGTGACAGTATAAACCCAGCACTCGGGAAACAGAGGTGGAAAGGTTAAACTTCAAGGAAATCTTTGAAAGTCAGCCTAGGATACATGAGACCTGTCCAAAAGGAAAGAAAGATGAAAGGAAGCAGAGAGGTCGGGGGAGAGGGGAAGAGAGGAGGAGGGAGAGAATGAAGGAGGGAGGGAATGAGAGAAGAGAGGGAGGGAAGGAAAGAAGGGAGGAAGGGAAGGAGGGGAGGGAGGGAAGGAAGGAGGGAAGAAGGGAGAAAAGAAGAAAAGAAGGAAGGACATTCCAAATCTGGCATGGTGGCTCACACCTATAATCCTAACACTTGAAAAGCTGAGGCAAGAGGTTTACCATGAATTCAAGACCAAAAGGATTACCATAAGTTCAAGACCTGCTTTAATTAAAGAATGAGACCCTGTTTCCAAAAGTAAACGAAAGAAGAAAAGAGAGTGAGAAAAGAAAGAAAAACTCACTTTCGGGAGAATTACACTTTAACAATTGATAGTCTACACTTAGATTGAATTATCAACAAATGTAAATAATTGGTGATGATATTTAGTGCCTTTTGTCTAGAATGTTAAAGCATCTCACAAGTATTGGCTCTGTACAATTAAGTTTCCTCCTTTCCAAAGGGGAAAGAGCAGTCAGACATGGGGGTGCAATTCTGACTTCATCTTCAATTTTCATAAGGGCTCTGGGCAAGTGACCCCTCCTTCCTGGCTCTGTTTCTGAATTGCACATAACTGTCAGCTGAATGTTTTAGAACCCTCCCACCCTCTCCTGGAAGTATCTTCCAAAACAAGTGGATTTCAGGTAACTGTAACCGATGGATTTCTGGTGAGTGATAGCAAGGCATATGCTGTTTGTCATGCACAGAAAAGCTTCTTGCTGACAAAATGCCATGATCACTGGGGGACAGTCTAGGGATACCAATGTCTACAAGTCCAGGCAAAGCAGGATGAAGTTCAAAGTTCAGGTTGTCTATCCCACAGTTGACGGGTATAATGAGAACATTTCAGAACTATGGATGAACACAGAGAAATAGGACATGATGAACCACTTGCCAGCTTTTGAGATGCTCAGATGTTGCTTGGTTCCCTACCCCTCACCTCTATTTCAACCTAGATTTGTTTTTAAATGCCATGTAGGATTAAGTGTGGTTCCATTTTCAGTTTACAATGCCTGAAATTTACAGTGGTGGAAAACTGGAATTTTGATCAATTCCCAGGTGACATCTCAAATTGCTATACTCCTTGGACAGCCATAGCAAGCTAGAGCCCAAGTCTCCATACAGATATAACTGGGTTTAGCTGATACTGCACAGTGTGTTGTTATGCTGCTAAGCCATGCTGTCTAGTACATTGTACAACAATTTGAACACTTGGTCCCTAGCTTGTGACATTGTTTTGGAATGATATAGAACCTCCAGCCTGCTGAAGACAATGATTCACACTGCCTTAGGGTTTCTAGCAGGGCCCCACTGCCTGTTCAGTATCTGTTTCTGGGTGTGGATACATTGTATCCAACCAAACTCCTCTTGCTGCTGTTGCCATGCCTTCCCTTGCCTGCTGTCTGCCTTCCCCACCACCATGGACTGTGTCCCTCTGGAACTGTGAGCCAGAACAAACTCTGGCTCCCTTAAGCTGCTTTTGTTGAGGCATTAAACACAGCAGCAGAAGAGAAACTAAGACACATCTTTGACTCGTGACATGTTTCACAGATGATGGGTTCCAGGGGACATTAACCCACCATAACCCAAGGCTTACACATATTTATAACCCTTTCTACTTGTGCTAACATGTTCACCATTCCAAGATTGACTCTGGTCTATGTAAGTGGGTCCCAGCTCACTAAGGTCCTGGCTATCTCCAAACCATTAGCTGACCTCTAAGGGTGACATTGTATGATACACACTGCTGCTGATATTTCTACCATGTTACTTCCCATGTGCCAATTATATAGAGCTTACTATAAACCTCATCTGCCATGTCCGGCCTGGCTGCAGAAGGGATGATATGTGTGGCAAGGTTCCCATCCCTGGAGCAGAGCCTACAGGGCCATGGGTCTTCTCAATGGCTGACAGTTGCTGTAGGCATAATGCTTGTTTGTATACTAATTTATATATTTTACTTTATGTTCTTCCTTCAGGGAATGATTTTCATGCAAAGGTCAATATCTCCATGATAATCAGAAACAGCATGATTCCAGGAAGTAAGAATATGTCTGTGTTCCTCAGCAAAATGGCAATGCTGTAACCTTCAGGATAGCCCTAAAGGTGATGGGAAAGAACTCTGAAAACGTGAGTTCAGGAATCTATAAATCAATGTAAGAACTATTCTTCCCAGGATTTCCTAACTATGCAATATGAATTGTATGAGGGCCTTCATGGACCTGAAAGAACAGAGGCAGCTGCACTAATGAGCCAGCTTTGTCAGAAAGATATTAAGGAAAGAGATAAAGAGATTTGGGGAATGGTGATCAAAGCACAAGATCCCACCTAGCTAAGCTTATTGTTTGTGTTTACAATTAAACAAGGAATTGGATTTTTAATCTGGAACTAACTACAATCCAGAAATGAGGGGCACACTTGTGATTCAGATCTTGAAGCTAGGAGACACAGGCTTTTGAGGAATAATGGCCATGAAAATCTTAGGCCCAGGCATGGTGGTACACACCTTTCATCCCAAGAGACAAAGGCAAGCAGATTTCTGAGTTCAAGGCCAGCCTGGTACAAAACAAATCCCAGATAAAGAAAACTTTAGGTCTAGGTGTGGTGGTACATGCCTTTAATCCCAGCATTCAGAAGACAAGAGCCATGCATATCTCTGAGTTCAAAGTCAGTCTACAGAGCAAGTTACAGAACAGCCAAGCTTAGGAAGTGGAGTTAGAAAACAGAAAACTGGTGATAATTTAGTAGAACAATGGGGCCATGTTTGGCAAGCAGCAGAACTTGGCAGCTTCGGCCAGGCCATTTGGCTCTGTCAATAGAGTCAAGGGGCTTAGGTCATAAAATGCTGATAGTCAAAAAGGAACCTGGGGTAAATGATTAAACTGATATGCAATCCCTAAAGAAATGTCTTATACAAAATAAAAGACTGGGATTTGGTCTGCAAGAAAAAGCTCTCTCCAGCAGAGGAAGGAGCTGTCTGTCAGCTTGCATCCATCACTGATTCTGTGTCATTCTTCCAGTGTTCCCATTCATCCCTTCCTCAGGACCTCTGACCAAGCTAAGGCTGGTCCTTCGCACTTACCTACTTATTTATCCCCCTAAAACTTACAGAATCCATCTTTTTTGGAAATTCCAATTGATTTATAATGTTCTTGAGGACCCAGTCTCAAATGAGACATATACCTCAAACTCAGGAACAAAACTCCAAGCCCGAAAGACTAGGGAATTATTTTTCCAATATATATGTTTAGTAGCCTTTTAAAAACTCATTCTTTCCTAAACAAAACACACAAAACAAAAAGTCAAGTTGCTCGGCCACAAATACCTATTCATTTGAACCCTTTAAACTGAGTTGAAACATAGTTTTCAAAAGTTGTTTTTAGGACCTTGCTAAACCACTCCCGGACATATACCCAAAGGATGCTCCATCCCATCACAAGAACACTTGCTCAATTATGTTCATAGCAGCTTTATTCATAATAGCCAGAAACTAGATGTCCCTCAACTGAAGACTGGATAAAGAAAATGTGGTACATTTACATAATGGGATATTACTCTGATATTAAAAACAGCGACATCATGAAATTTGCTAGAAAGTGGATGGAACTAGAAAAGATCATCCTGAGTGAGGAAAGACAAACATGGTATACACTCACTTATGAATGGATGTTAATGGTGAAATAAAGGATAGCCATGATAAAAACCACAGACCCAAAGAAGCTAAGAAACAAGGAGGGCTCAAGGGGTGATACTTCAATCTCACTAAGAAGGGGAAACAGAATGGCATCAAGGCTGGATTGGGGAGAAGATTGTCATAGTGATGGGAACAGGAGGGGCTAGGTGGGGAGAAGATGGAGGGAGAAAGTACTGGTAGGGACAGCTGGAATGGGGGGGGGGCATCTCTTGGACAAACTAGAAACCTAGGGCAATGGAAAATCCCAGGAACCTATGAGGGTGACTATAGCTAAGACTCCTAATAATGGAAGATATGAAGCTTGATCAGCAAGACTTCCAATGAAGGAATTGGGACACCAACCCAGCCACAAAACCTTCAGCTTACAATCTGTCCTGCCTACAAGATGTGCAGGAGTAAAGATGGAGCAGAAATTAAAGGAATGGTCAACCAATGACTGGTCCACCTTGAGACCCATGCCATGAGAAGCAGCCCACCCCTGATACTGTTAATAATATTGTATTATACGGCCGGGCAGTGGTGACGCATGCCTTTAATCCCAGCACTTGGGAGGCAGAGGCAGGCAGATTTCTGAATTCAAAGCCAGTCTGGACTACAGAGAGAGTTCTAGGACAGCCAGGGCTACACAGAGAAACCCTGTCTCAAAAAAAATTGTATTATATTTGCAGAAAGGAGCTTAGCATAACTACTATCAGAGAGGTCTCACCCAACAGCTAATGGAATCAGATGCAGAGGTCCACAGCCAAACATTAAGTGGAGCTTGGGAAAGCCAGTGGAAGAGGGGATGGAAAGATTGAAGGAGCCAGAGAGGTCAAGAAAACCTACAGAATCAACTAACTTGGGCCCATAGGGTTCACAGAAGCTGAACCAATAATCAGGGAGCCTGCATGGGGTAGACCTAGGCCCTCTGCACATATGTAAAAGTTGTGTAGCTTGGTCTTCATTGGGAGCAGGGGCTCTCTCAGACTCTGTTGCCTGCTTTTGAGACCCTTTCCCCTACTGGGCTGCCTTGTCTAGCCTCAGAAGGAGAGGATGCTCCCAGTCTTCCTGCAATGTGATATGCCAAGGCTGGTTGGCATCCATGAATGGTCTCCCCTTTCCTGAATAGAAAGGGAGGAGGAGTGGATGGGAAAGCGAGGTCTAGGAAGAAGGAAACTGTGGTCAGGATGTGAATTTAATTAATTAATCAACTAATTAATTAACTAATTTTTAAAAAATTCTTTTGAAGTTATTCTTAGGTTCCAGTGAAGTTGAGTGATAAAGAGCTTACCCAGCATGCATAAGGCCCTGGGTTCCACATGCACATACACACATGCATAGACACACACATACACACATATAAACATATACACACATACACACACATATACACATGCACATACACATATACATGCACATACACACATATACACATTTATACACATACACACATATACACACTGTCTTAGTCAGGGTTTCTATTCCTGCACAAACATCATGACCAAGAAGCAAGTTGGGGAGGAAAGGGTTAATTCAGCTTACATTTCCATACTGCTGTTGATCACCAAAGGATGCAGGACTGGAACTCAAGCAGGTCAGAAAGCAGGAGCTGATACAGAAGCCATGGAGGGATATTACTTACTGGCTTGCTTCCCCTGGCTTGCTCAGCCTGCTCTCTTATAGAATCCAAGACTACCAGCCCAGAGATGGTCCCACCCACAAGGGGACCTCCCCCCTTGATCACTAATTGAGAAAATGCCTTGCAGCTGGATCTCATGTAGGCATTTCCCCAACTGAAGCTCCTTTCTCTGTGATAACTCCAGCTTGTGTTAAAAAGTTGACACAAAATTAACCAGTACATACACATACACACATACACACACATATATACACACACACACACACACACACACACACATCCATATCAGAGGACATCAAGTGTCTTCTTCTATCACTCTCACCCCTATGTCCTTGAGATGCTCTCTTCTCTCTCTCTCTCTCTCTCTCTCTCTCTCTCTCTCTGAACTTGAAGCTTCCTGGTCCCACTGGGCTGGCTAGCTAATGAGTGTCAAAGATCAGCCTGTCTCCATCCCTCAGCAATGAGGTTATGAACACGCATGGCCATATCTGCTTTTTGGTAGGTAGTGAGGATCTGAACTCAAGTCCTCCAGCTTGTGCAGCAAGCACTCCTACCCACTGAGCCATCTCCCCAGCCTGGCACAAGGCCTTGTCTAGTGAAATGCTAGTACTGAAAAATTAATACAAGATGAATGGTATTTTGACATCTGATCAAGGCTTAATTCTAGTACAACTAACTACACAGACTGAAACACCACTCATGGCAGATCCTGCACATTTTTATGTGACTGTTTATTTATACTTCTCCTCTCTTGGCTCCACAGAATAAGATCTTGTTCCACATTAAGTAACCTTGTGTGTTTATTTCCCCCTCGCTGTCTGGGAGTCTAGTCCAAGTGTCTGGCAGAGAACCTTGATAGGGGATTGCAAAGAGTGGTCTGGCCATCAGACAAAGAGACAAGGAACACCCATTGCCATCCCAGAGGCTGGGCTCACTAGGTGTTGAGTGGGCCACCCAGACTAGGAGATACCAGTTGGTTTCCTTTGGCTTTACACTACAGTAAATTCCTTGGAAGCAAGGAGATGTTGTGGTTAAAATGGAGTTTAAACACCAGCGACCTGGATCTGAATGTTAAGTGTGCCATTTCTTGCTGTGCAATTATAGGCAAATCACCTGAATACCCTGAGCTCCTTTTTTGTTTTTTTAAATCTGTCACAGCAGGTGGAGGTGAAGAATGCACCCAATGATATATAGAAAGAAGGACTTAGAAAATGACAGTTTACAAAACGTCTCTAAAGATGCTGCATGCATTAGCGCTTGGGAACCAGTACTAACTTGGAGCTTTCCACTAAAATTCTCTACGTTTTGATGCAAGAAGTGAAGTGGAGTCCAGCTTCCTCAGGGTAACTTCCATGATGTGGTCTGTTCAAATCAATAATGTGCTGCTATATAGCAAGATGCCTGAGGCTCAGTAACATGTACTGCATAGAAATGTGTTGGTTTGCCATTCTAGAGACTGGCAAGTCCTGGATGAAGGAGCTGCCACTCCAGTGATGGCTCTCGCACTAAACCATCCTATGGCAGAAAGGCAAAGAGTGGATGGGAGTTAATGCTTTCGTGGGCTTATTTGTAGCCCGACACTTCTCATGAAGTCCCACCTCCAAGTATTGTTTGCATCGGACTGAAGTTTCTAACACATGTTTTTAGGGGACACATTCAAACCAGAAAATCATCTCAAGATCCTGTCCAAAAGGTTGAGTGTTAAATATGAAAGGCATGTAAGAACGGCCCAATTAAGGTGAAACCTAGAACTGTCTGACCCAGCACCATCTGACAGACCTTTGCTGGCTTCTGTTGTGATTCTCCTTATGTGGTAAAGAGGTAAAATGCTTCTGCATGACCTTCCATGGTTGCCAAGGAGATAACTTCTGGTGAGCTGGAGACACAGAATATTTAAAAATAAAACTCTTCGGGCTGGGACAATGGTTCAGGAGGTAAAATGATTGCCATATAAGCACAAAGACTTGAGTTCATATCTCCCAGGACCATATAAAACACTGAGAATGGCAGCGTGTGCTCATACTTCTACTGCTGGGCAGGCAGAGAAAAGAGGGTCCCTGGAGCATGCTCACTAGCTCATCCTGTGCAGTTGGTAAGCTCTGGGTTCAATGAAAGATAGTCCTCAAAAGCTGTGACGGTGAGCAATGGAGGAAGAAGACACCTATCATGACCCCTCACCTCTACACACGTGCACACACCCATTCGCTATGTGGGCAAAATCTTAAAAATAAATTAAGTAAATAAAATAAGGCAAGTACAATTTTTCAAATGTTTCCTGTAAAAGTCAGGTGTGATGGTACATGATTGTAATCCCATCACTTGGAAGGTAAAGGCAAGAAGCCCAGGAACTCAAGGTCATCCTCCATTATATGATTCATAATGATATACTGTTTCAAACTAAGTAAACAAATATCTCCTGAAGATGTTAAATGCCATAAAAATTTGATGTTAATCCTAAATCACACATATTTGTATATACACATACATATACAACCTCATCTTTAATAGACCAAAACTATTGCTAACTTTATTTTTTTCTTTTCTTTTTTTCTCTCTTTTTGCTGTTGTTGTTTTGTTTTGTTTTGTTTTGTTTTTTGAGATGGGGTTTCTCTATGCAGCCATGACTGCCCTGGAACTCACTCTGAAAACGAGGCTGGCCTCAAACTCACAGAAATCTGTCACCTTTGACTCCTGATTTCTGGGTTTAAAAGAGTGCACCGCCTTGTAATTCTTTTTGGTCTCCTATAAGTAGCAAAAAAAAAAAAAAATGAATATAAATGGAATTAATTTTTTAATTTCCTGTGGCTTTGGTGTTGAAGGCAGCAAAGAAATATTTCCAGACTGAATTATCACAAATTACTATTAATAGGCAATTTATCAAGACAACATAAATACATAATTGTATAAGTAATCATTAAACACAAAAACGTACACTTACATCAGAGAAAATTACTATCCCTGAGACCTCTACCCAAAATAGACAGGTCCTCACAACCTTATTCCTCCTTTGCAATCATTGCTGTCATCATTGTTACAAGTCCTGTGAGACCCTCTTCATGGAAAGAGGCAAACTATAATGGAAAGGATTTCAGCATGGAAGCACTAATTACTCAAGCTGGTGCTGATGAGGTGATCTATCATCAAAATTATTTAATGACTGGATTCTCTAGCAACTCGATTAGGTCTTTTCTCAGTTTTCATGAAAGCGAAGAATCAGAAACCTCTTGGGGTTTGCAGAAAGATGTATTACTCCATCAATAGATCATTCATTTTCTTTATTAAAAAAAAAATGGTTTTGGTCTGGCTTCCCAGAGCCCTAATCCCCTGAGGCAATGGCTGGCTAGTGAGATGAGGGATGGAGAGGAATGTGTCTTGTGTCTGTGGTGTGGTTATTAAATAGAAGGATCAAAAAGGAGAGCCCTTGGTTCCATCTAACAGCTCCCACCAGCCAGTGCTCAAAAGAACTATTTTAGAAATAAGTAAAATTTAAAAAAAAAAAATCCCTAGCCCCAGGTGACCTTCAAAGGTGAGCATCTAGTCCTAAGGATCCAGGTACCCAAACTGGAAGGTCTTGGAATCTATGCTAGGAGCTAAGTCTCAATGGGATGAATGGCTGGATGCTCCTCCGACATCTTCAAAGGGCCTCTTCCAGGCCCTCACAGCACCCTTGCAAATGTCAGAGTCCCAGCACAAGGAACTCTCAGAGCAGGGGATTCGGAAGCCTACCTGTTGTTATTGTTCTTTACTTTAGAGATTCACAATAAATCTGGTGTGACACTCCAAACTGAATCTCTTATGCCTGGCATACAGGACCATCCAATGGCAAGCGTAGCTGCTGCTCAGTTTCCAGAGGGACGATCCTAGTCTCCTCTCCATGGTCAGCTCTCCCTTCTGCTCTTGCTTCCTGCTAACCCTAGCCATGCTTTGTTAGACGTGCTAATAGATCAGGAGAGTCTCTGTACAGCCATAACCATACAGATGTTTCCTGAGTGCTTCTATTCACTCTTAAGTGCAAAAAGGTAAATGAGGTGTTTCCCTGGCTAACCTTGCAAGTCTCCTTGCCGTTAGACAGTATGGAGCCAGTCAAGAGAGTATTATCATTAAATGTAAAATGAAATTTAAAATATAGATGAGTGGAGTGCACATACGTAGAGGGGTGTGTGTGTGTGTGTGTGTGTGTGTGTGTG